>NW_022196892.1:2139921-2149096 GCF_008632895.1 Mastomys coucha | reverse complement strand
CACACTTGGAAAATTTTTGCTTCCTGTTCTTTCAGCTTTAAGTGATGGCCTATATTTGGCTACAGATTCCCAAGCACTACTACCAGAGCCATTCCACTGACCTGGAAGCTAAGACTTCCCATTGTCCCCTTGGGGCTTCAGAGGTCCTTTAACCTAAAAGCTAAGAAATGAATAACCTAGGAAGAACAGCAGTATGGAATAACTAGTATCCTCAGAGCTCCCAGGGACTAAACCATCAACCAAAGAATACACATGGTAGGACTTATGGCTCCAGCTGCATATGAGACAGAGTTTGGCCTAGTCAGTCATCAATGAGAGGAGAGGCTCTTGGTCTTGTGAATATTCTCTGCCCTAGTGTAGGAGAATACTAGGTACAGGAAACAGGAGAGGGTGGTTTGGTGAGCAGGGGACAAGGAAGGGAATAGGGTTTTTTATTCAGAGGGGAAACCAAGAAAGGGGATAAAATATGAAATGTAAATAAAGAAAATATCTCATAAAAATTAAATAAAGAAAAAGACATGAATAGCAGTGGTGGGAGGGGTGATTGATCCATATTTCCTTGGGAAATTTGGATTGCTTCTCCATGACGGAGGTAAAAATTTTTATATCTGAAGTGAAGGTGATCTTTTATGTCATTTCTTGGTTGTAACAAATCCTGTGACTAAAGTCGAATAGAAATTACAGTAGCCTAATCCTAGAAGAATGTCAAAGATACAGACATATTAGAGATAGATTAAGAGATCATTCCTTCAGGATAAAAGGCAAGATCTGCTGAGTGGCTCATGAACATGGAGCTAGTACAAAATCAATAGAAGAGAAAGGAAGTCATAAATAGGAGCTAAGTGTACCTGAGAAGTTGCAGAAATGAGGATTATATTTGAAATTAATGTTTAGATTTTATTTTATTAAGAATATTTTTGTACTAATATTTGTATTTTCTTTCAATTTCTTTATCATGTTATGTAACATCTACTAAGAGAATATCCATGATTACCATATTTCAGTTTGTGATACTATAAAAATGTCACTAAAGAGACACTGACATCTATAATATTCTAAAAAAAATTACATATTTGCAAAAGTACATGGAATAATTCTATTACATTGAGGTGATATTATGACCTGGTTATTTTTTTTTTTAGTTAGATTTTTTAAATTTACACCTCAAATGATATCTCCTTTCCGGGTTTCCCTTCCAAAAAACCCCTGTTCCATCACCCCTCCCACTGCTCACCAACACAGCCTCTCCTGCTTCCTAGCCCTGGCATCACCTACACTGGTTATTAGGTACAATTGGCAATTAACCATGGCATATGTAGATTTGGTTGTGTGTCAAGATAGATATCCTTAGTTTCAAACTTGACTTAATCTGGAATTAACTAAAATGTAAAAATAGAAACTCTACTAGTAAGGGAGTTTTGTTTAATTTAGAGTACAATGACAAACTCTAATAAGATCTTGATCAAGAACACATACCCCTCTAATATGAGCAATACCTTTTATTGGTAGCCTGTATAAAAACACAGAGGAAGGAATCTTATCTTCTTACCTACTTGACCTCAACTTGAAAAAGAATAGTCAATTTCTCCACCGGCATTGGAGACTACTTTTTTGAAATTCTATCATATAATGGACAGCAGCTGAGACAGTGAGCCTCTTAGCCAATTACTGATTTCTTGGTCTTTCTGTTCTCAAGCAACCATTGTTGGATCAGCTGGACTGCATCCTATAAATCATTCTAATAAATCTCCTTTTACTCTCTATGATAATATTTATTCTACAAGTCTGCTCATATGTAGAACCATGAATAGTACAGGGACTATTAAATAGAAATTCTGTCTAAAGAGGAGTGATGAGGGGGTCTAAGAATATAGAGGAAGAAAATGGGTGTCAAATATAAGAGATGAGTAAAGGACAATAACACAGTGAATCCTTTTAGTTTGTGAAGTGATTATATGTTGACTATGTCTACATAAAATCATTTAAATAACTATAAAATACTTATAATGACCAAAGTCTCTGTGACATTAATGAAAGATTATAAATTAGTAAATGAAATATAACTGAAAGGAGAATATTCACAAAGAAGTCAACTCATTTTTATACTTGATGTATAATTGCTGACAATCATAATGCTTCACAATTAGCTTTATGAGGTTAAAAAATGCAACTGTAGACAAGATGATCTTAAAGATTTTTTGGTTGTTGCTGTCAGATCTATACTAGCATAGTTATCTATGGTCTATGACTGAAGAATGAGATGCCTTTAACAATGAAGTATTATCAAGACGTTTAAAAGAATAACCTACAACAATGTGAACAACTTGTAATATCTAAGGCTATATGGAACCTCATTGGCCATACTTTGCCACGCACACTTTGCGTGATGGCGATATTTGAGGCGTAAACTTCAATAAAAGTCAGTCGCCTGCCTCCACATTGTCGCCTGTCAACCCAAACTCAGAGGTAGCCCAGATATGTCCTCGTACTTGTGTGCTAGGAGCTTACCAAGATATCATTTCTTTACAGCTAGTAAGAGAAAATTTGGACATTGCTCTCTGACCTTCACCAATGTTCCAACGTCCTAGTCAAACCCTGACTTGGAATGTTAAGCCATTCAAACTAATTGCCTCCAGCATTGTGGGTAGAGCATTAAAGCTTACAGAAAGAAAGACAGCATAGAGCATTTAGCATTCTAGATTCAGCATTTAGACTTGCTTGCACTCGGATTAGAACAACTTTGGTGGACTAGGACTTAAGATTCATGCAGTCCGTAGCCCCCTCCAGGCCCAGAGTGCCTGGGCCCTGGGGGTGCAGCACCAGTCGAGATTCATGAGATTGAACATTCGAGATTCACACATTCAGCATTGAGGATTTGAGGTTCGAGCCTCTACCCTCCTAGCTGGGGCACCCACAGTCTCCCTGGGATTCTGGCCAGGACCATGCAGCCCGAACATGCTCAAAGCCCAGAGGTGCTATACCAGTCCAGAGGAGATGGCTGATATTTTAGATCCAGTGTGTTTTAAATGGCCTCAGATGTACCCCGACTACTGAGCTGCCAGATTTTTCATTTCTCTCTTTTACAATGGTTGTAAAAGCCTCCTGTCAATTTTTAAAGAAATACACTCAGACCTTATACCACTCGTGTCTAGTCTGTTTGTCAAACCCAAATCCTGTGCACACTTGGCCAGACCCATTGTCCCACGGAACAAGGGACCCCATAAGAAACCCCCGTCCGTGGCAATACTTGTCAATAGAGGTAATTTGTGTCTGATACCAAGCTTCTTATCTGGTAATCTATAGTGTATAAGAAGTTCAACATTATCTTGCTTACCTGTTTTAAACTCTTTCTATAAGTTTAAGTGCCACAATTGGTTGAGAACTACAAGGCAATAATCTTTTCAGACTAAATGTGGAAGAGCATACCTGAATTCAAACAGCAAGATAGCAAAAACAAGACATGTGCAGGTCCATCAAAGCCATGAAAAATGCCAACAAGCATGTGTTGAATGGGGTTGATTACAATGTCTCTCCCCTATATCAGTAAATGAAAGCTGCAAGGAATAGGAGACTTTGTTTTCTCTTAAAATGCATTCTCTATTACATGAAAACCACATACTCATGCATATGCAGGCAGCAGGTATTGATTTTATAGTTTTTTTTTTAAACTGAGAATGCAGAATTGGTGGGTAAAGATGAAGAGTGGATCTATGAGAGCCAGGTAAGATGAAGATAGTATCTATATGTGGTATACAGCAATTAAAAAACTAATAAATATTTTAAAGATGGCCCTTCTCTGAAAGTGATTTACTGGTAACATTCTAAGAGAAGAAACATCTGTAAAGGTCCACATTATAGGGAAAAAAAGATAATATGAGACAGAAAAATTATTTCTTCATGTGTAAAATGAAGCTGTTTTAAAGAAAGGTATAAGCATATTTTATCCAAAATGAAGTTTGTAGATATACAGGATTATATAGCAACTTGAGGGAGTCCCAAATTACTGCTTACTGTTTTGAACAGTTGAGTGTTTCAAGAATTTGGGTCACTGAAGATCGATGGAGTTGAAAAAAACTAACAATTTTGAAATCCATGTACTATGAACAATGATAACATTATTGAAAGATTTTGTTTACTTGCCACTGGTTAAGACTAATATTTTACCTTAAGGACAATAACTGTTGAAAGATAAAATAGATTGGCATAATACAATATAGAAAAAATGAAAGGCTCAAATATTTTGGCCTAAAGTTCCACTATACTATCTGCCACCTCTGGTATTGTCAAAGTACTGAATATACAAGGTTTATCTTCTCATCCCCAAATTAGATGAATTTTACCTCAGTAAACAACATGGAAGAAATGTTAAAAAAAAAACCAGAAAGCGAGAGTAAGAATTGACCAAATTAGAGATGACCAATACAATGTGTTGTAAGCAAGAATGAAAGAGACAGTTTCCCATACTAAGGAAGTTTATGAGTATCTGCTTAGTCAAATCAGAATAAGCATGTGAAAATCTTTACAGAATGAGTCTTTACTTGAACAAGCCATTACTACATCTGACATACAAGTGTCTGTAAAGGATGTCTCCACACACTTAGTTCTGCACTTTGATCCTTTTATACTAATATTTTTATTTGCAGAGAACCAATGCTTTGCATACACAAGACAAAGGCTTCAGTATTGTGAGTGCACCAACATTGATTCTTAACAATGAGAGCATATAATGTAGAAAGAGTGTCTGTAGGGGTGCTACAAAGTCAACAAGAGACTCTTACTCAAATGCTCTTTGACATAATCCCAGTGCTCAGTTATGCTGAGCCATGCTTACTGCTAAAATGATAGGAAGTTCTAATAGTTGTCGATGATTTGGTAATCATGGCATGATGGAGTACCTCCACCTACAAGATAATCACATTAAATTCTATAATGTTCAAGTTATGAGCTATGAGACACTGGTAGTCATTTTGTCACATTGCCTCCAATTAAAATAGAAAAAATGAAAGAGAATAGCCTGAATATCCCATGATTTTGCTTCACAGTATTAAGAGACAAACACCTTTCTCTAGGTAACAACTGAATATATTCTCTTATTTAAAAGTATATAGCATTGCTTCTTTTGGCTAAGATCAAGTGTAAAACGTAATAGCTAATACATTTTTGCTTATTAGGATGGTCTAAGCATAAACTGTCAAACTGTAAGGCTTTCATTAGTAAGAACATAAGTCTAAATGTTTAATTTGCAAGAACTATTTTAAATATACAGTTAAGACCATATAGATGTTCTTGTGCGCATATATTTCTAGTACTTGGAGAAGGTACAAGAAGAACTGTGACTTTGATGTTATTCTGATGTGCACAGTGAGACTTTATTAGGTAAAGACATACCATGGGGCAAACAAATTATCCATAAAGCATGAATTCCTATCAGAACTCTAACCTACAAATGAAGACTCTGAGGAATTTTCATTCATCTAAAACTTAATTCAAAGGATTGTATCTCCTAGGAATGTCAGCAGCTCTACCCATAAAATGCACTCATATGTCTGCTTCAAAATAGCCCATAGGAATAACATCAATAGAAAGGCATGCATGGGTAGGGAACTCTCAGGATGCCTCAACACTGTACAAGAAAATACAGACTACTAAGGAATGGTGACACAGAGAGAAATAGTTTGTGAAAGGAAAGCTTAACAATTGGTTCAATTTAAAATTGTCAGTCTTTTTTTTATTAGATATTTTCTTTATTTACATGTAAATTTCTCCATTCCCAGTTTCCCCTCCAAAAAACAAAGAAACAAACAAAAACAACAAAAACAAACCCCTGTTGTCTCCCCGCTCCCCATGCCTGCCACCCTAACCTCTCCCACTTATTGGCCCTGCCATTCCCCTATACTGGGGAACAGAACTTTCACAGGGCCGAACTTCTCTCCTCCTATGATGATCAAATTGCAATCCTCTACTATACACATGCTGCCAGAACAATCAGACCCCTCCATGTGCAGTCCTTGGTTGGTGGTTGAGACCCTGGTAGCTCTGTCTTAAAAACATTTGTACAGTCATCATATAAAGATTTGAGCCTAGAATGGTAATTAGTTGAAATGTATTTTTTTCTAAAGTACGGCATGCAATAGTATAGATTCTAGTATGTCTACTCACTGTATATTAGTAATAATAGATAAGAATTGTAGTCAAACATGTGTGGTGATCTAATAGGGAAGATTTCTACATTTCATCACAGGGCTCTCTAGTTTTCTCACAAATTTCTCAGGTCCTTCTGAAGCACACATTGAATACTGATGTCCATTTCAGTATGGAGTTACCATGTGGGCTTTGCCAAGCATCCAGTAATGAATAAGCAGAGTTTCCCATTTGAATCTACTTAGATTCAGTAGAACACTCTGAAATAAATATTTGCAATTTTTACTTTATTTTCCTTATGAAATAGGACCAAAAGAACAACTCTGCTAAATGTCATAGTGTGATGATGATTTTCTTCAATGTCAGCTGCCTGGCATAAAATAGGACATCCATAGATGAAAATCACCATATTGTATGGTACATACAGACTTCAACGAGAGTTTTCCTGAATAAAATCCTTACTTATAACACAATATTTTATCCATCCATGTATAATAACTCATATAAATTAACTCATTAAAGTTACTATTACTAATATTTATGTCTTCCCTTTCCTTTTTAGATCTTTAAAGCCCTCTGTTCATTTTGTATTTGGCCACACAGTCCACTGTAGTGTTGCACAACTTCGAGGTGGTGAAAGAAGACCTCAATGATCATAGGGTCGAGTGTGCTAAAAAAGGAAGGTTTTTAAATTTTTGAAAGATTAATAAAGGATTTTGCAAGGGGCCTTATGAGGTTGTGAATGTACTGGGCTGCCAGAGGCCAGTCCCAGTAAGGCCTTTCTCCCTTGCTTCCTTCCTTCCTTCCTTCCTTCACTCCTTTCCTTCCTTCCTTCTTTTTTTCTTCCTTTATTCCTTCCTTCATCTCTATTTTCTATCTTTCTTTCCTTTCATTTTTTCTCTTTTTTTAAATTAGTTTTTCCTTTATTTACATTTCATATGTTTACAACTTTCTTGGTTTCCCCTCCCCCAAAAAAATAAAAAACCTATTCCCTTCCCCCTCCCCCTGCCCAACAACCTGCACTTTACTGTTTCCTTGCCCTGGTATTCTCCTACATTTGGGCATAGAACCTTCACTGGACCAAGGGCCTCTCCTCCCATTGATGACCAACTAGGCCGTCCTCTGCTACATATGAAACAGGAACCATGATTCTCTCCATATGTATGCTTTGGTTGGTGGTTTAGTCCCTGGGAGCTCTGGAGGTACTGGTTGGTTCATATTGTTGTTCCTCCTATGAGGCTACAAATCCCTTCAGCCCCTTGAATCCCTTCTCTACTTCCTCCACTGGTGACCCTGTGCTCACTCCAATGGTTGGCTGAAAGCATTCACATCAAGAAAGGCCAGTTAAGCTTAAGACAACTCTTGGAGGATATTTATGATCCACATAGAATGAAATCATTCACCTTCTTATTTCTTCCTCTTATATCCTGTAAACCAGAATTCTAGCTGATGCACCAAACCATTGAAGTAACTGTTTTCTGGTACCATTCTCTTTCACACCTATTCTTTCTCCTTTAAGAGAATAGTGTTTCTAGATTCTTCCCCAGAAATATGATGAATATATGTGTAATTGTTGAAAAGAGGGTCAACAAATTTACATAGAAGGATGTCCTATGAGAAGTTTGTTCTCAATAAGAAAGGGTCATGGCTTCATGCACAACCTGGAGGAGCTCAGAATATTGATATTCTCATTCAGTTTTTATTCATCAAGTTAAAAAATTCTAATCTTTATAATCAAAATGTTTCTTTTAAATTATGGAACAGATGACATTGCAGGGAGAACAGTCCAGGATGCTGTGATCACAGGGTGAATCTCAAGAATTAGAAACAATTGTAAAATGTCATCAACATATACACAGAAGATACTTTGCTCTTGTAAGTATGTTAAGATACTTTAGAAGTTTTACACACAATATTAATGCTAAGGGAATGCATTGTTTGTCAACGCATTGGAACATTAATGAGACCTATACATCTCATTAGAAAAATACTTTAAATGGGATAGGAACAACATGACTCATATGCCATACCTAGATCAAGAAGTAAATGTGAGATTCTAAACCTGCACTTACCATTGGTTTTCCTCAGTTCCTCCACAAGGCACTGTGCTTCCTATGGTACATGGGCCTCAGTGCTCCTTTTTCCCATGCCTACTGGCTGCAGGTACTTCTTCTGCCTTAACCATAGCTTTCCAAATTATTAAAATTCACTATGTGCCATCATTTCAGAAGTCATCCTCGCTTACCATACCTGAACAGAAGATAGTTTTAAAAGCTTTTGCAGTAGCATACCTTCTAGACTTTGAAACATCCCCAGAGCTATTGCTATTGTGTCTTTGTAAGGATTAGAAACATATTGTACAATAATGAAAAAAAAAATTAACTGCAATCCAGAACTGTAGCCATAATATAGTATGGGTGCTATGAGTGTTAAAATATTCCTATAAAATGACCAAAGTGTGCAGAACTGAATGGCTGGAGACAGTTATCAAATGAACTTGCTGCTTACTGGAAGAATGACAGGTATTATGTCATCGATAATGGCATTGTTCAACCAAAGGCTCCTTCTGTAAAGATGTTATCATGTTCTTAGTTTGTTCTGCCAATTTTCACTCTTTTACTTCTATATTAGAATTCAAATTATTTTCTGAGGAAATATTCCCACTTGTGAATGAGAAACTGGTTGTTTTAGACTCATAATGTTGACAAAAACCAGAGACTGAAGATGGTGCAGGAAGCCTTGTGCTTCACTTCATTCCCTACACAGAAATATTCTATTCACTTTTATCCACATTTACTGACTTTACACCATGGTTCAAAAATCTACCTTAACCAGCATAAAAATAAATAAATAAATAACAAGTATTGGTCAGTAATGTCATTACTTTCCCTCTCTCAGCATCCCTTAATTCATTTATTTGCATTATAGCCATTGGACCCAGCCAGGTCCTCCCTCCCACAGTTCCCCATCACATTCCACCCCTCCTTTGCCTCCAAAAGGATTCATTCCACCCACCATGCCTTTCCCATCCCTG
>NW_022196892.1:2126143-2138841 GCF_008632895.1 Mastomys coucha | reverse complement strand
CTCTACAGGGCTTCTCTCCAGTTCACACACACATACATGCTCCTGTTCCCCTTTTTCACTCCTCTACACTCTCCCACACAGGTCCCCACCTCCCTCTGCCTCCCTTGACTATTTTGTTCCCCCTTCTAAGTGGGATTGAAGCATACTCAGTTGCATATTGTTAATCATTTAAGTTCTGTGGGTTTTAACCTATGTATTCTGTACTTTTGAGCTAATACCCACTTATCAGTCAGTACACACCATGTATGTCCTTTTGGGTCTGAGTTACCTTGATCAAGATATTTTCTAGTACCATCCATTTGCCTGCAAAATTCATGATGTACTTGTTTTTAATAGCTGAATATTACTTATAAAATATGTAAATGTACCACATTTTCTATATCCATTCTTTGAATGAGGAACATCTGAGTTGTTTCCAGCTTCTGCCTGTTACAAGTGAAGCTGCTATGAACATAGTGGAACATGTGTCCTTCAAGTACAATTCAGCACCTTTTGGTTATATGCCCAGAAGTGGTATAGGTGACTCTTCATTTAGGACTATTTCCAGTTTCTGAAGAACAGTCAGATTGATTTCCAGAGTGGGTGTACCAGTTTGCATTCCCACCAGCAATCAAGGAGTGTTCATCTTTCTCCACATCCTTGAAAGTGTGTCACTTTAGTTTTTGATCTTAGCAATTCTGATTGGTGTAAGGTGGAATCTTGTGGCTGTTTTGGTTTGCATTTCCCTAATTACTAATGACTAAGAACTTTGAATATTTCTTCTTTAAATTTTATTTAATGTTTTTTTTTTACAGTTGAGAATTTTTTCAACTCCCAATCTACCATCTTACTGTTCCCCATCCCATACCACCTCCCATATATCCATGAGGATGTCTCCAACCCTCACCTCCCCACACAATAAGACCTCCCCTCTCCCTGGGGGCCCCAATATCTTGAGGTTTAGGTGCATATTCTCTAAGTTCAGTCCTGGAAGTCCTCCACTGTATATATGTTGGGGGCCTCACATCAGCTGTGTATGCTATCTGATTAATGGTCCAGTGTCACAGGGATCTCAAAGGTCCAGGGTAGTTAAGACAGCTGGTCCTCCAACATAGTTGCCCTCCTCTTCAGCTTCTTCCAGTTTTTCCCTAATTCAACCACAGCAGCTTCTGTCCATTGGTTGGGTCTAAACACCTGCATCTGAATCAGTTGCTCTTTTGGGTATTTAAGTGTTTCTTGGCCATTCACAATTCATCTGTTGTGAATTCTTTGTTTTGCTCTGTACCTCATTTTTGAATTGGGTTGGGTATTTAACTTTTTAAGTCCTTTGTATAATTTGGATATTAACCATCTGTCAGATGTAGGATTACTGAAGATTTTTTTTTCCAATATGTATGTTTCCAATTTATCCTATTTGAGTTGTCTTTTGCCTCATGAAGCTTTTCTGTTTCATAAGGTCCCATTTATCACTTGTCGATTTTAGAGCCTGAGGGACCAGTCTTCTATGCAGGAAATTTCCCTGCACAAATGAGTTGGAAGTTCATTCCCACTTTCTCTTCTTTTAGATTCAGTGTATCTGGTTTTATGTTGAGGTGCTTGATACACTCAGCCGTGAGCTTTGTGCAAGGTGACAAATATGTATCTATTTCATTATGCTACATAATACAGCCCGTTAGACCAGCATCATTTATTGAAGATGCTTTAATTTTATTCTATTGTAAATTTTTGGCTTCTTTGTCAAACATTAAGTGTTCATAGGCATGTGGGTTTATTTTGATGACTTTGATTCAATTCCACTGATTGACTTATCTTTCTCTGTATCACTACCATGAGATCATTATGAAAACATTTATTTGGAGTCCAGCTTGATATCAGGGATGGTGATTCCTCATGAAGCAGTTTTACAGTTGAGATGGTTTAGATATCCTGGATTTTTTGTTTTTTCCAAATGAAGTTAAGAAATTCTCTTTCCATAGCTGTTAATAATTGTGTTGGATTTTTGACTGGAATAGCTTTGTATCTGTAGATAGCTTTTGATTAGATTTTCATTTTGCTATGTTAATTCTACCAATTCAGGAACATGAGGGATCTTGCCACTTTCAGGGTATTGTTCAATTTCTTTCTTTAGTGAGTTGAAGTTCTTTTCATACAGATCATTCACTTGCTCGATAAGAAATACAAGATATTTGATATTAGTTGTGGCTCTTGTAAAGGGATGCTGTTATAGCTGTGTTTATTGTTTCGATGACTTTTCACACATCTGGTATAGGGTTTGTATAAAGGAAGGCTACTGATTTATTTCAGTTAATTTTTAAAATTTTTTTATTCATTTTTATTGGACATTTTATTCATTTACATTTCAAGTATTATCCACTTTCCTGATTTCCACTCCAGAAATATTCTATCCCATCTAGGCTACCCCTACTTCTATAAGGGTGCTCCCACACACACCTACCAACTCCTGCCTCCTCACCATGGTATTTTCCTAAACTGGAAATCAAGCCTTCACAGGACCAAGGGATTTTCATCTTATTGATGCCCAACAAGCCTATCCTCTGTTACATATGCAGCTGGAGCCATGGGTCACACCATATGTACTCTGGTTGGTGGTTTATTCCCTGTGGGCTCTGGAGTATCTGTAGGTTTCATATTGTTGTTCTTCCTATAGAGTTGTAAAACCATTCAGCTCCTTCAGTTCTTTCTCTAATTATTCTACTGGAGACCCTGTGTTCAGTCTACCTACTTCTGTATTGGTCAGGCTATGGGAGAAGCTCTTAGGAGACAGCTATATCAGCCTCCCATCAGCAAGCACTTCTTGCCATCCACAATTGTCTCTGTGGTTGGAGTCTGTATATGGGATGGATCCCCAGGTAGTCTCTTGTTGGCCTTTCCTTCAGGCTCTGCTCCACATTTTGTCTCTGTATTTCCTTGCATGAGTATTTTGCTACCCCTTCTAAGAGGGCCTGAGGAATCCAAACTTTTGGTGAGTTTTTTGGTTTTTTTTTTTTTTTTGTTTTTTGGGGTTTTGTTGTTGTTGTTGTTGTTTTGTTTGTTTTGGTTTTTTTGTCATGGAATATCCTGGTTTATTATCTATGGTAATTGAAAGTTTTGATGAGTTTAGTAGTTAGGGCAGGAGTATTTGTGTTTCTTAGGCTCTGTATGACATCTGCCCTAGATATTCTGGCTTTTATAATCTCTGGTGAGAAGTCTGATAAGTCTGCCTTAAATGTTATTTGACTTTATTCCCTTATTGCTTTTAATATTTTTTCTTTCTTTTGTGTATTTGGAGTTTTGAGTATTAGGCGACAGAAGGAATTCTTTTCTGGTCCAGTGCATTTGGAGTTCAGTAGGCTTCTTGTATGTTCATGGACATCTCTTTCTTTAGGTTAGGGAAGTTTTCTTTTATAATTTTGTTGAAGATATTTACTGGCCCTTTAATTAGGGAATCTTCACTCTATTCTATACATATTATCATTAGGTTTGGTCTTATTGTGTCCTGGATTTCCTGGATGTTCTGGGTTAGGAACTTTGTTCATTTGGCATTTTCTTTTAATATTTCTTTGAATATTATCTATGCTATCTTCTTTATCTAAGATTCTCTCTCCTATCTCATGTATTCTGTTGGTGATGCTTATATCTATGACTCCTGATCTCTTTCCTAGGTTTTCTATATTCAGGCTTGTCTCCCTTTGTGAATTCTTCATTGTTTTTATTTCGATTTTTTTTTGATCATGGATGGTATTGTTCAATTCCTTCAGTTATTTCATTATATTTTCCGGTAATTTTTTAAAGGAATTTTGTGTTCCCACTTTAAGAACTTCTACCTGTTTACCTGTGTTGTTCTGTATTTCTTTAAGGGAGTTATTTATGTCCTTCTTAAAGTCCTCTATCATCATCATGAGATGTGATTTTAGATTAGAATCTTACTATTCAGGTGTGTTGGTATATGCAGGGCTTGCTGGGGTGGGAGAACTGGGTTCTGATGAGGACAAAACATAGCGGCTTCAGTTGTTTATGTTCTTCTGCTTACATCTTACCATCTGGTTATCACTAATAATGCTAACTGCTCTTGTTGTTTTTGAATTGAGCCTGACCCTCCTGTGATCCTGGCTATGTCAGAACTCATTGGAGTCGAGTTGTCTCGTTGATAATGTGATTCTGCTATCCTGGGATCCAAGATCCCAGGTGTGTCAAAGCTCCTGGTAGTCAAGCTACTTCTGTGATCCTGAAAATCTGGTGTGACAAACTTCCTGAGATCCTGTTGTGTCATAGATCTTGGAAGTTGTAGTGGCTATTCTCGGTTGTCAACTTGACTATATCCGAAATGAACTACAATCCAGAATTATAAGGCTCACCTGGTCCTAAACTGGAGGCTGAGAGATACAAGTTTCCAACCTAAATCTTAGCATGGAGATCTTCAGGTATAGTGGCTATGAATCCCAGAGGATTAAGATAGAAAGACCTATGAGTTCAACACCATCTGGGATTAAAGGTGTGGTGGCATAGTGGCTATGAATCCTAGAAGATTAAGACTGGAAGATGTACAAGTTCAAGCAAGATCATCTGGGGTTAAAGGTGTGGTGACACACACCTTTAACCTTGGCCACACCTTTTGCTGAAGACCTATATAAGGACATTGGAAGAAGGAAAGCTCTCTCTGCTTCATCTGCTTGCCTTGTGGGACTGAGCAGCTGCTGGGTCCTTGGACTTCCATTCACAACTGCTGCCAACCATTGTTGGGACTTGATTGTTGGGAGTTGGACTACAGACTGTAAGTCATCAATAAATTCCTTTACTACATAGAGACTACCATAAGTTCTGTGACTCTAGAGAACCCTGATTAATACAGAAGTCAAGCTTTCTCTTTGTATTTCAGGAGTGAGTGGGGAGCCAGAGCCCTGGTTCTGCTCTGAGCACAGGTGTAAGATGTCAACAACCCAAGCCCCTGAGGGGGTACTCTATTTTCTCAAAGTCTTTTTGTGTATCTACTGAGATGATCATGTGAATTTTTCTGAAGTTTGCTTGTATGCTTTCTTATATTGATAGATTTTTAAATATTGACATGTTCCCTCCATTCTTGGAAGGAGGCACCCTTGATCATGGCAAATGATGGGTCTGAATAGTTATTAGGTTCAGTTTGTGACAATTTATTTGAGTATTTTTACATTGATGTTTATAAGTGAAATTGGTCTGAAGATCTCTTTCTTTGTTGGGTCTTTGTGTGAATTAGGAATCAGAGAAACTGTGGTTTTGTACAATGTCTTAGGTAGTGTACATTCTTTTAATATTTTATGGAATAGTTTCAGGAGTATTGATATGAGCTTTTCTTTGAAGGTCTAGTACAATTCTTCCCTAAAGCCATGTGGTTCAGGGCTTATTTTGGCTGTGAGGTTTTTAGTTGATATTTCTATTTCCTTAGGAGACATGGGACTGCTAAACTCTCTAAGAGTTTACCTGCTCTTGATTTAACTTTGGTACATGGTATCTGTTTAGAAAATCATCCATTTCATCTAAATTTTCCAGTTTTGTTGAATATTGGCTTTTGTGGTAGGAACTGATGACTTCTTTGAATTACTCAATTTCTTTTGTTTGTCTCCCTTTTCCTTACTACGTTTGTTAATTTGGATACTATCTCTGTGGCCTTTAGTAAGTTTGTAAAGGGGTTTAATATATAGTGTTGATTTTCTCAAAAAAATTGACTTTTGGTTTTGTTGATTCTTTATTTCATTCATCCTTTTTTTATATTTGGTTGATTTAAGCCCTGAATTTGATTATTTCTTGCCATCTACTCTTATTGAGTAGAAGCATTTATAGTTTCAATATACTCCAAAAAAACAGAATATACCTAAAGTAGTATTTTTAGTATAAGAAAATACTAATACCTAACTTCTTTTATCTGGTACATCATATATTCTAAAAGTAAGAAAAAGTTTTATTTTAGTCAATCTATATTATTTACTGATTTTTATTCATTTAGGTGTCTACTCTGTATGAACCATTGACTTTACTATTTAATAGAGCTCTGCCCCCAGAGAGAGAGAGAGAGAGAGAGAGAGAGAGAGAGAGAGAGAGAGAGAGAGAGAGATAGAGATAGCATCAATCTGTAACCTATTCTGGACAGAGTTTGTCAATTGTCTCTGTTTATCCTTCACCAGTTTTAGTGTTTGAGTTTGCTCAGGTGGATATACCCAAAGAAGGTCCCTGGACTAATGGCCACATTTAGCTGTGTTCTTATATCCAGGGCATAAGGAAGACTTCCCCTTCAGCCAGTCACACAACTCACAGAGAAAACCACACTCCCAGGTGATCTAACAAGCCCAGGATTTCAGGATCCCAGAATCACAGGATCACAGAGACTGCTTGATGCTGAGGAGTTCTGACATAACCAGGATCACAGGTAGGACAGCCTCCAGTCAGATTTAGCAAGGGCAGGTAGCACTAGAGTTAACCAGATGGCCAGGGGCAAGCATAAGAAAATAAACAACATAAACTAAGGTCACATGCCATCATCAGAACCCAATTCTCCTACCATACCAAGTCCTGGACACACAATCACACCGGAAACACAAGATTCAGATCTAAAATCTTGATGATGATACAGGAACTTAAGAAAGACATAAATAGCACCCTCAATGAACTACAGAAGAATACAGGTAAAGAGGTAGAAGCTCTTAAAGATGAAACACAAAAATCCCTTAAAAACTACAGGAAAACACAATCAAACAGGGGAAGGAAATGAGCAAAATCATCCAGAATCTAAAAATGGAAATAGAAACATTAAAGAAATCAAAAAGAGAGACAACCCTGGAGATACAAAACCTAGGAAAGAAATCAGAAGCCATAGATGCAAGCATCACCAACAGAATGCAAGAGATAGAACACAGAATCTCAGGGGCAGAAGACATCTTAGAAAACATTGACACAACAGTCAAAGAAAATGCAAAAAGCAAAAAGCTCCTTACCTAAAATATCCAGGAAATCCAGGACACAATGAGAAGACCAAACCTAAGGATAATAGGTATAGAAGAGAGCAAAGACTCCCAATGTAGTGTGCTAGTAAATATCTTCAACAAAATTATAGAAGAAAACGTCCCTAACCTAAAGAAAGAGATGCACATGAACATACAAGAAGCCTACAGAACTCCAAATAGACTGGACCAAACTGGATCAAAACATGAAATGCACTAAACAAAGAATGAATTTTAAAAGCAGTAAGGGAAAAGGGGCAAATAACATATAAAGGCAGGCCTATCAGAATTATGGCCTATTTCTCACCAGAGACTATGAAAGCTAGAAGACCCTGGGTAGATGTCATACAGTTGCTACAAGAACACAAATGCCAGCCCAGGCTACTCTACCCAGCAAAACTCTCAATTACCATAGATGGAGAAAACAACATATTCCATGACAAAATCAAATTTACAAAATATCTTTCCACAAATCCAGCCCTACAAAGGATAATAGATGGAAAACATCAACATAAGGAGCAAAACTACACCCTAGAAAAAGCAAAAAGGTAATCTTTCAACAAATCCACACAAACCTCACTCCACCATTTACAACAAAAACAACAAAAAGCGACAATTACTTTTCCTTAATTTATTAATTTGAAAATTATTATTACCAACATACCCTAATCAAATGAATTGCAATAATTTGAGGAATTGGAAATTTGTTGATTGATATACAATGTTCTCTCTAATTTGGAAATTGGAGAAATAGGACCAACATAGTACAATCTATATACACTGTCAGCTTGTTTGTTTGTGACAGTGTCTGGATGTGTACTATTTAAGGGTCTTGAAATCTTGCTTCTCTTATCTCAGCCTCCCTATTACTAGTATTGTTATTTCATGTTTTCACACTATACTATGGTTTTCAGAAAAGCTTATACATTTCAAAAGTATTTATATACCCAAATGAAACATCGACAATTAACTAGGGAGGTGGCTTGTAAGAGAACAACAAAGTGAGACTGATGCTTTGCTTGACATTTGTAAGTCTTGTATCAAGTTTGAAGAAGAGGACTTTATAAGTTACTCTTTCTCTGAGATGAATGCTTTTCCAAATTATCATAGCTAATGAACCAAATTCTTACCCTTACATAATGTCTGTGCCACCCTCAAGCAGAACCATTGTTCACTGAAACAGTTAATGAATGACTTTATGGATAGACCATCTTAATACCAACACCATTTCTAAAATGGATGTAACCTGTTCTTATTTTGGGCTTGTACAACAGTAAGAGCCAAGATTTTAAATTCTACTAAATACAAACCAAACAAAAAGACTTTATATATTCATGTTCATTTAAGAAAATACTAGTAGTGATATATTATTTTTAAGTATACAGTTAATATGCTTGGAGTTATTTAAAATTTATATTGAGAAAAATGTATTTTCAATATTGCTGTAGACGAGCATCTACATGAAACTGTTAAATTGATTGTTGTTTTATATCAAACAACTTTTGTAATACTTATTTTTATTGTTATATATTTTATAAATTTTAAGTAATATGACAAAAAAGATATTGTAGGTATTGAAGGGGGGTCTCTGTGAGGAGCAGTGGTACAAAAGTGAATCAAGAATGTGATTCAATTCTATTTAATTAAAGTATATTTTTAAAGGTTAACAAATTCAGATAAATAGAAATCATGTAACGTTTTAAATCATAATGCAATGAAAGTTTAAAAAAAAAAACTAAAAAAGCCCTGTGATAAAGACTAGAAAACCAGAAACTTAGATTACCACATATATTTGATTTCCATTCTTATCTATTGTTACAAAAGTACATAGAGTGGGTATCATACAAAGTGTACCATAGCACGAAGCATCATGAAAAATCCCATTCTCACTCATCCTAGGCCCAAGTCACAGGCTATGAATGGAATAAAAGGTGATTGGGAAAATACCACATATGCTAACACACAATATTTATGGTTTTTATTCCATGTATGAGCTCATGCACATTGTATTTACTTCAAATTAGACACCAGTAAATTCTTCAGAGTACAAAATTAATGTCAAATACAAGAACAATGCATGTCTAAAATTCTGATTCATTTTATGAACTATTCCTTACTGTTCACTTTCAGTCAATATAATAGAAAATGTTTGTTAAAAAATGTGCATAATTACCTGCATTTGTAAAAAATAGTATGTAATTATCAGTATTGGTAAAAATAGTGTATATAATTACCTGCATTTTAGGTTTTTCAATCTGAAACCTAGAGCATTAGTAATTTTCTGATCAGAACAAGAGGCAAAATTCAAAAAAGTCTAGATCTTTTCAGTTTTTAACATCATATTCATGTCCACAATATTTCTCCACTAATAAAATTTTATGATAGTGTCAGCCTGACTTCTACCTCCCTTTGCAATGTACCTGGAGAGCAGAAGGCATACTTACATTGGTATAGGATTGGCAGATGTCCTTCATATATATCAGGTGGAAATTGCCAATAATTGGAAAAGGGGTGGGGCCAAGAGGGAGCTCTGTCTCCACAGTGAGAGGAGAAGCAGAAAGGACTGACCAAGCACCACAACCACAAATGGATCCATGGAGACCCTTCTTACTGACACAAGTATGATCAGACACTCCAGACATTTTTTTATTAAATATTTTCTTTATTTACATGTCACATGATTTCTCCTTTCCCAGTTTTCCCTACAAAAAAAACAAACAAACAACAACAACAACAAAAAAACCAACAAGAACAAACCACTGTTGCCTCCCCACTACCCCTGCTTGCCACCCCACCCTCTCCCACTTATTGGCTATGACATTCCCCTATACTGGGACATAGAACCTTCACAGAGCCAAGGGCCTATCCTCCCTTTGATGATTGATTTTGCAATCCCATATTATACACACGATCAGTCCAGACATTTTATAATTCATCTGCAGAATCAATATTTTCTGTTTGGGCATCTTTGTACAATCAGTTTGTGACTGTTTAACTCTCTTCCAAATGGACTTTGTCCCAAAGACAAGACAAAAAAGCACTTTTAACATTGTCATTTTTATAGAGTGTCTGTAAGAGATTTTGGCTTCATTTTATTTAGTTGTGACATGTAATGCTGATAAATAATGATCATTCAAAACTTGAAATACACTTAAGTTAATTTATAAAAGATATTTAGTTATGAGTTTGTACTAAAATTATGTCAGTTTCTTCTTATCCAAAACAAGATTTCTCCTTTCCTAGTTTCCCCTACAAAAAAAGCAAGAACAAACACCTGGTCACTCCAGACATTTTATAATTCATCTGAAGTATCAATATTTTCTGTTTGGAAGTATTTTCTCTTGTTTCATCTTTGTACAATCAACTTGTTACTGTTTAACTCTCTTCCAAATGGACTTTGTCTCAAAGACAAGACAAAAAAGGCACTTTTAACAAGGTCACTTTTATAGATATACTCTATCAGACGGGGTACGTTAACAGGACCCAACATTTTGTTGCGTAGAAGAAACCTACCTCAGTGACAAAGACAGACACTACCTCAGAATAAAAGGCTGGAAAACATTTCTCCAAGTCAATAGCCCCAAGAAAAAAGCTGGAGTAGCCATTCTAATATTGAATAAAATCAACTTTTACCCTAAAGTGATCAAAAATGATAAGGAGGGACACTTCATATTCATCAGAGTTAAGATTTACCAAGATGAACTCTCAATTCTGAACCTCTATGCTCCAAATGCAAGGTCATCTACATTCATAAAAGAAACTTTACTAATGCTCAAAGAACACATTACACAGCAAACAATAGTAGTGGGAGAATTCAATACCCCACTCCCTGCAATTGACAGACCATGGAAACAGAAAATAAACAAGGACACAGTGAGACTAACAGAAGTTATGATACAGATAGATTTAACAGATATCTGTAGAACTTTTCATCCTAAAACAAAAGGATATACCTTCTTCTCAGCACCTCATGGTACCTTCTCCAAAATTGACCATATAATTGGTCACAAATCAGGCCTCAACAGATACAAGAAGATTGAAATAATTCCTTGGATCCTATCAGATCATCATGGACTAAGGCTGCTCCTCAATAACAACATAAACAATACAATGCCAACATACACATGGAAGCTTAACAACACTCTACTCAATGATAACTTGGTCAAGGAAGGAATAAAGAAAGAGATAAAAGACTTTCTAGAGTTTAATGAAAATGTAGCCACAGCATACCCAAACTTATGGGTCACAATGAAAGCAGTCCAAAGAGAAAAACTCATAGCTTTAAATGCATCCAAAAAGAAACTGGAAAGAGCATACACCAGCAATTTGACAGCACACCTTAAGGCCCTAGAACAAAAAGAATCATATTCACACAAGAGGAGTCAAAGGCAGGAAATAATCAAACTGAGGGCTGAAATCAACCAAATAGAAACAAAAAGAACTATACAAAGAATCAACCAAACCAGGAGCTGGTTCTTTGAGAAAGTCAACAAAATAGATAATCCATTAGCCAGACAAGCAAGAGGGCACTGAGATAGTTTCCTAATTAGCAAGATGAGAAATGATAAAGGAGACATAACAACAGACACTGAGGAAATCCAGAAAATTATGAGAACCTACTACAAAAGCTTATACTCAACAAAACTGGGAAGCCTGGATGAAATGGACAGATACCAGGTACCAAAGTTAAATCAAGATCAGATCAACGATCTAAACAGTCCTATATCTGCTAAGGAATTAGAAAGAGTCATTAATAGTCTCCCAATCAAAAAAAGCCCAGGACCAGATGGGTTTAGTGCAGAGTTTTATCAAACCGTCAAAGAAGACCTAACACCAATACTCCTCAAACTATTCAACAAAATAGAAACTGAAGGCACTCTACACAATTCTTTCTATGAAGCCACAATTACTTTTATACCTAAGCCACACAAAGACCTAACGAAGAAAGAAAACTTCAGACCAATTTCCTTTATAAATATCGATGAAAAAATACTCAAACCAAATCAAAGAACACATCAAAACGATCATGTAGAACACCATGATCAAGTAGGATTCATCTCAAGGATGCAGGGATGGTTCAATATACGGAAATCTATCAACATAATTCACTACATAAACAAACTCAATGACAAAAACCATATGATCATCTCAATAGATGGTGAGAAAGCATTTGACAAAATCCAACATCCCTTCATAATAAAAGTCTTGTTAAGATCAGGAATTCAAGGCTCATATTTCAACATAGTAAAAGCAATATACAGAAAACCAGTAGCCAACATCAAACTAAATGGAGAGAAACTTAAAGCAATCCAACTAAAATCAGGGACTAGACAAGGCTGCCCACTCTCTCCCTACCTATTCAATACTGTACTTGAAGTCCTAGCCAGAGCAATTAGGCAACGAAAGGAGATCAAAGGGATACGAATTGGAAAAGAAGTCAAATTATCAATATTTGCTGATGATATGATAGTATACTTAAGTGACCCCAAAAATTCCACCAGAGAGTTCCTAAACCTGATAAACAACTTCAGCAAAGTAGCTAGATATAAAATTAACTCAAGAAAATCAGAGGCTTTCATATACACAAAGGATAAACAGGCAAAGAAAGAAATTAGGGAAACAACACTCTTCACAATAGTTACAGATAATGTAAAATACCTCGGTGTAACTCTAACTAAGCTCATAAAAGATCTCTTTGACAAGAACTTCAAGTCTCTGAAGAAAGAAATTGAAGAAGATCTCAGAAGATGG
>NW_022196892.1:2120647-2124662 GCF_008632895.1 Mastomys coucha | reverse complement strand
TCTACACAATGGAGTACTACTCAGCTATTAAAAACAATAAATTTATGAAATTCTTAGGTAAACGGATGAATCTGGAGAATATCATCCTGAGTGTGGTAACCCAATCACAAAAGAACAAACATGGTATGCACTCTTTGATAAGTAGTTATTAGCCCAGAAGTTTGGAATATAGGAAGAACAACCCACAAATCGCAAGGAACTCAAGAAGAAGGAAGATCAAAAGGTGGATATTTCATTCCTTTTTAGAAGGGGGAACCAAATACCCACGGAAGGAGTTTCAGAGATAAACTATGGTGCAGAGACTGAAGGAAGAGCAAGCCAGCCTCAATATAGCTATCTCCTGAGAGGCTCTGACAGTACCTGACTAATACAGAAGTAGAGGATCACAGCCATCCTTTGAACTGAGTACAGGGTCCTCAATGAAGGAGTTAGAGAAAGGACATATGGAGCTGTGGGTTTTGCAGCCCCTTAAGACAAACAACAATATGAACTAACTAGTACCCTCAGAGCTCCCAGGGTCTCAACCACCAATCAAGGACTGCACATGGATGGGTCTGATTGTTCTGGCAGCATGTGTATAGTAGAGGATTGCAAATTTGATCATCAATAGGAGGAGAAGACCTCGGCCCTGTGAACGTTCTGTGCCCCAGTGTAGGGGAAGGCCAGGGCCAATAAGTGGGAGAGGGTGGGGTGGCAGGCATGGTGCGGGAGGAGGCAACATTGGTTTGTTTTTGTTGTTTTTGTTTGTTTCTTTGTTTTTTGGAGGGGAAACTGGAAATGGAGAAATTTACATGTAAATAAAGAAAATATCTAATAAAAAAGTATATAGTCCTTCTATTAACATTCTTTTCCTGTCATTATTAAACACATATAACAATGACTATGTATTGGCCAAAACCTTTGAGCAAATCTCCACAAATCTACAAAGATGTACTGAATTGTAATATATCCCATATACAATAAATGACCTCTTAATTTGTAATAGTAATATTATAAGAATTTCTGAAATTATAACAATATTTATTAAGCTCTTTTATGGTGGGCCTGCTATTGGGTCCTTTTCTGATAGTCAAAAATGTAATGAGAACTCTGCCATTCTCCCTTGTGTCACCAGTCAATTGTTCCTGATACTAAGCAGCCATTCTACCACTCAGAGAACTTTCCAAGAGTTTGTAAAACCATTATCCAAAGGTCATAAATGGGAACTAGTGATTTATTATAGGTGTTAACATAGAAGATAATATATTGACTGTGTTTATCTATATAAGATTTCACTAAAAACTTAGTTATGGTTTTTGAGTCTCAATGGAGTGGTGACATGTGATAAATGTTTAGCTGAATAATTACTCCTAATAGATATGCATGTAAACATACTCTGTTGTAAACTTCTATTTCAATTTGGGGTTGAAATTTATGTGTAAACTTCTGCTGAACACTTTACCTCATGATCATGTATTCTGAAAGATGTATAAGTACTGAAGACAAAGAGAAGAGTCAGAACTGAGCTGAAGAGAAACTTTTAAACAGAACACTTTTAGACTGATCTGAACAGAACATTTTAGAACAGAATTGAGGGTAATTTTCTTAGTTGGGACATGAGGACTTTCAAGACAGTACTGAACTCAGGTAGAACTTAGATGTAAAGGCATAACATTGGGAGTAAGAGCATTATTCCTACATTAGAGCCAGAAGAGAAGATAAGATTAACAGTAGAATGCAGAGTATAATAACTTAGAAACTATGGGTAATATAAAAAGCTCAGAGATCAATATGCAAAATGCAGAGAAAAAAAGGAAAAAAAGAAGAAGCTGCAGAGAGAGCAGAAGGACCAGGGTTCTCCTTACTATGGGACAGAACAGGTCTTTTCCTAATAACAAGGCAGGCTCAGTTTTATTAAAAGGAACAAAGCTTTCTTCTTACAAACTTGTGTTTAATTCAATTAGCATTGAAAGGGTAGAAGTTTTTTCTTTCTCTTTGTAATTAAAATTGTTGCTCATTTTTCATCCAGAGTGAGGAGTTCTTTCTGCACTGGTGCTTAGTCTTTTGCTCCAAATGCATATGCAAGTATGGATGTATATGTGTATAAGCTTGTAAATGTGAGGATTTATACAAGCTGAAACCAATTGTTTTGAATTGAAATGCATAAATGCCCATGTGTAAATCTTAATATGAATTTATGTGAGTTTATGCATAGTTGCTTAAGTAAAAGTTTTTCCTTGGGTAAGCTTTATTCTAGTTCTCCTAGTTCAATAGAAGTTTGTATTTCTAAACTTCCCCCTAGTCTCACAGGCAAGAGGTATCTGACAAAAGGGAAAAGCCTCTAGCATTAATCCCTTACTTAATCTCCTGCTGTTTTAGGATGAGGTGTTAAATGACAGAGAATATAGTTACTGGTGTCAGAGAAACACAGAAGCCAGGTCAAGTAGTAAAGTAACTTAGACTTAGATAAGTGAACTTTAAAAAATTACTTTTATTTTTCTACACTCCAGTCATTGCTCCTTTGCCAGACAGCCCTCCCAAAGTTCCTCATCCCATTCCTCCTACACATGCCTTCAAGAGGATGCTGGCTCCACCCCTCAGGTCTCTGCACTCCATGTAGCCTCAGTCCATCTATGGTTGCCACTTCTTTACTCAGGGAAAATTTTGTAGTCCTCTGTTGTATACATGTCAGGGGCCTCAGATCAGTGCAAGTATGCTGTCAAGCTGGTGGCTTAGTGTCTGAGAGATCTCACAGTCTAGGTTAGCTGAGACTGTTGTTCTTCCTATGCAGTTGACCTCCTCCTTAGCTTCTTAAAGCCTTTCTCTAATACAATCTCAGGTGTCCCCATTTTCAATCCAATGGTTTGGTGTAAACATCTGTATCTATCTCAGGCAGCTGCTTGTGTTTGGCCTTTCAGAGGACAGCCACGCTAGGCACCTGTCTGTAAGCACACCATATCATCAGTAATAATGCCAGGCTTTGTAGCCTCCTCTTGAGATAGATCCCAAATTGGTCAGGTTAATGGACTGTCTGTTTCTCAGTCTCTTCTCTCTATTTGTCCCTGCAGTTCTTTTAAACAGGAACAATTCTGGGTCACAGTGTTTGCTTGTGGGATGGCAACACCATCCCTCCACTTTATGCCCTGTCTTTCTATGGAAGGTATACTCTATGAGTTCCCTCTTCCCACTATTGAGTATTTCATCTCAGGTCCCTGCTTTTGTATTCTGAGAGTCTCCTACCTCCCAGGCCTCTAGTAGTTTCTAGAGGGTCCCCCACTTCTCACCACCAAAGGTTGAATATTTCCCTTCATTCTCCTGACACTCAGGGTTTCTCTCTTGATTCCCCCCACATACCTCATCATGTTCCTCTTTTCCCTTCCTATTACTTCTCCCACAGAGGTCCCTCCCTCCCTCTGCCTCCTGTGATTGTTTCCTTCACCCTCCTATGTGGGACTGAAGTATGCTCAGTTGGGCCCTTCTGCTTGTTAACCCCTGACCTGGCCTGCAGGTCAAGTTATTCTGGGGAATGAGGAGGGTCACAACCTGTGAATAAAGAATGGGCGAGAGAGACAACAGGACTCAAGGAAGCATTGCTTGTCTAGAGCCATTTACTTAGTCGTGCTGAGTATATTTAAAGCAAAAATCTTGGAGGGGAGGGGAAGAGGAAGGAAGGAGATGGAAGGTTACAAAATCTTCTGGAGTTGAGCTCCAGGGTGACAGGTGGGGAGGGGGTGGATTTCGGTGAATGTTCTTTTCTTAGGACCAAGCCTGATCCTTGTGATTGTCAGGCAGGATGTTAATCTCAGAGTTCTCATTCTTGTGATTGTCAGGCAGGATGTTAATCTCATGGTTCTCAATTATCTGGGGCAGGATGTTTATCTCAGGGCTCTCATGGTTCCCAACAAACCTCTTTGAATTCTGTGGATTATATACTAGGTATTCTGTAAGGTTTGGGCTAATGTCCAAAGTATTGGTATGTTCCTGTATGACTTCTTGGGTCTGAGTTGCCTCACTCAGAATAATAATTTTGAGTTCT
>NW_022196892.1:2119476-2119844 GCF_008632895.1 Mastomys coucha | reverse complement strand
GGGATTGGTCTGTTGCAGCACAGTACATTCCTAACCTCATATGTCCCCTTGCCCAATCCTTTTTCAATCGTACAAATATTTTGCAACCTTCCTTTTCTAGCACACCCCTCCCCATAATGATTGAGGGCTTATTTCACCACTTCAAAGTTGTGCAACACCATAGTAGGTGTGTTCCCGAAAACAGAATGAACACATGGCTTCAAATACCTATAAAGAAAAAGGAAAGCATAAATAGTAGCAACATAAAGTAACATTAGTTTCCCTTGAGTTGATGTATATGGAATTATAAAAGTATTGTGTTATAAGGATTTAAATCAGAAAAACTCACTTTGAAGCTTGTATTTACTGTACATTATGATGATTTTCTT
>NW_022196892.1:2117638-2118266 GCF_008632895.1 Mastomys coucha | reverse complement strand
TAGCCCAGAAGTTTGGAATACAGGAAGAACAACCCACATTCCACAAGGAACTCAAGAAGAAGAAAGACTAAAAGGTGGACACTTCATTCCTTCTTAAAAGGGGGAACCAAATACCCACAGAAAGAGTTGCAGAGGATAACTATGGAGCAGAGACTGAAGGAAGGGCAAGCCAGCCTAAATATAGCTATCTCCTGAGAGGTTCTGACAATACCTGACTAACACAGAAGTAGAGGCTCATAGCCATCCATCGTACTGAGTACAGGGTCCCCATTGAAGGAGTTAGAGAAAGGACCAATGGAGCTGAGGGGTTTGCAGCACCTTAGGACGAACAACAATATGAACTAACTAGTACCCTTAGACCTCCCATGGTCTCAACCACCAACCAAAGTCTGCACATGGAGGGGTCTCATTGTTCAGGCAGCATGTGTATAGTAGAGGATTGCAAATTCGATCATCAATAGGAGGAGAATACCTCGGCCCTGTGAAGGTTCTGTGCCCCGGTGTAGGGGAATGCCAGGGCCAGAAAGTGGGAGAGGGTGGGGTGGCAGGCATGAGGAAAAGGGAGGCAACAGGGGTTTGTTTTTGTTGTTTTTGTTTGTTTCTTTGTTTTTTTGGAGGGGAAACTGGA
>NW_022196892.1:2115328-2116665 GCF_008632895.1 Mastomys coucha | reverse complement strand
TTTAATAGTAGCTTCATTTTATACATTTAGTAATAATTTTTCATTCACAGCTTATCCTTTTTTCTTATAATGAAGACATTTATAGATGTTTCTTCTCTTAGAATGTTGAGAATAAATCACATTTAGAGAAGGGCCATCTTTAAAATATTTATTAGTTTTTTAATTGCTGGATACCACATATTGATAGTATCTTCCTCTTACCTGGCTCTCATAGATCCACTCTTCATTCTTTACCCACCAAATTTGCATCCCCATTTAAAAAACACCATCAAATCAATACCTGCTGCCTGCATATGTGTAAGTAGTGTTTCTTGTAATAGAGAAAACATTTTAAGAGAAAACAAAGTCTCCTATTCCTTACAGCTTTCACTTACTGATATAGGGGAGAGACATTGTAATCAACTCCATTCAACACATTATTGTTGGCATTTTTCATGGCTTGGATGGACATGCACATGTCTTGTGTTTGCTATCATACTGTTTGAATTCAGGTATGCTCTTCCACATTTAGTCTGAAAAATGTATTTCCTTGTAGTTCTCAACCAATGGTAGCATTTACACTTATAAAAAGAGTTTAAATTAGGTAAACATGATTATGTTGAACCTCTTACACACTATAGATTACCAGATAAGAAGCTTGGTGTCAGATATTATGTCTATTACACACTCACATTTCCCTATACTGTAATTCTCATACAATGAGGTATTGAGCCTTCACAGGAACAAGGGCCTCTCCTCTCAATTATATACCCCAAGTCCATCCTTTCATAAATATGAGGCTGGAGCCTTGAGTCCCACCATATGTACTATTGTTTAGTGGTTTAGTCCCTGGGAGATCTGGGTATACTGATTGGTTCCGGTTGTTGTTCCTCCTATGGGGCTGCAAATCACTTTAGCTCCTTTCTCTAGCTCCTTCATTTCAGACCCTGTGCTCAGTCCAATGGATGGCTATGAGCATCCACTTCTGTATTTGTCAGGCACTGGCAGAGCCTCTCAGGAAACAGTTATATCAGGCTCCTGTCACCAAGCCCTTGTTGGCATCCACAATAGTGTCTGTGTTTGGTAACTCTATAGGAGATGGATCCTCAGATCCATCAGATAGCCTAAAACACACCTAACACTGAGTGCGTACCAAGTATGCCCTTTTGTGATTGGGTTACCTCACTCAGGATGATATTTTCTAGTTCCATCCATTTGCGTAAGAATTTTCTGAAGTCATAGTTTTTAATAGATTAGTAGTATTCCATTTTGTAAATGTACCCCATTTTTTGTAACCATTCCTCTGCAGAGGGACTTCTGGGTTGTTTCCAGCTTCTGCCTGTTATAAATAAGGCTGC
>NW_022196892.1:2114939-2115273 GCF_008632895.1 Mastomys coucha | reverse complement strand
TAGTGGAGCATTTGGCCTTGTTATATGTTAGAGCGTCTTTTGGGGATATGCTTAGGAGTGGTATAGCTGGGTCCTCAACTATGTCCAATTTTCTCAGGATCTGTAAGATTGATATTCAGAGTGGTACCAGATTGCAATCACACCAACAACGGAAAAGGGTTCCTCTTTCTCCATATCCTCAACAGCATCTGCTGACACCTGAGATTTTTGATCTTAGCCATCTGACTGGTATGATGTGTAGTCTCAGGGTCATTTTTATTTGTTTATCCCTGATGACTAAGGATGTTTAACATTTCTGTAGGTGCTGCTTATTGGCCATTACATATTTCTCAGT
>NW_022196892.1:2113317-2114168 GCF_008632895.1 Mastomys coucha | reverse complement strand
CACTATTGCTCTGTAGTACAGCTTGAGGTGAAGGATGGTGATGCCCTCAGAAGTTTTTTTCTTGTTGAGAATAATTTTCATTATCCTGAGTTTTTTGTTATTCCAAATAAATTTTCAAATTGCTCTTTCTAACTCTATGAAGTGTTGAGTTGGAATTTTGATGGAGATTGCATTGAATCTGTATATTGCTTTCACCAAGAGGGTCACTTTTACTATAACAATCCTGCCAATCCATGAGTATAGGAGATCTTACAATCTCCAGATATCTTCAATTTCCTACTTCAGAGACTTGAAGTTCTTTTCATACAAATCTTTCACCTGTATGGGTAGAGTTATACCAAGGTATTTTATATTATTTGTGACTATTGTGAAGGGTAACATTTTCCTAGCCACTTTTTCTGCCTTCATTTATCCTCTGAGTTGAGGAAGGCTACTGACTTGTTTGTGTTAATTTTATATCTAGCCACTCTGCTGAATTTGTTCATCAGGTTTAGGTGTTCTCTGGTGGAGTTTTTGGGGTCCCTAAAGTATACTAACATATCATTTTCAAGTAGAGATATTTTGACTTCTTCCTTTCCAATTTGCATTGATTTTACCTCCTTTTGATGTCTAATTGTTCTGGCCAGAACTTTGAGTACTATATTGAATAGACAGGGAAAGAGTCTAGTCTAGTCTTCTCTAGTTTCTGATTTTATCGGGATTTCTTCGAGTTTCTCTCCATTTCATTTGACATAGACTATGGGTTTGTGCACATTGCTTTTAAGATGTTTAGGTATCAATCTTTAATTCCTGAGCTTCCCCAAAGTTTTAAAATAAAGGGGTGCTGAATTTTTTCGAATATTTTCTCAGCA
>NW_022196892.1:2110781-2112791 GCF_008632895.1 Mastomys coucha | reverse complement strand
TGATTATTTCCTGCTGCCTACTCCTCTTGGGTGTATTTGTTTCTTTTTGTTCTAGAGCTTTCAGATGTCCTGGCAAACTGCTAGTGTTTGCTCTCTCCAGTTTCTTTTGGAGGCACTCAGAGCTATGAATTTTCCTCTTAGCACTGCTTTTCATTGTGTCCCATTATTTTGGGTATGTTGTGCCTTCATTCTCATTGAATTTTAAAAAGACTTTAATTTCTTTCTTTATTTCTTCCTTGACCAAGTTATCATTGAGTAGAGCATTGTGCAGTTTCCATATATTTGTGGGCTTTCAGTTGTTCTGTTGTTACTGAAGACCAGCCGGTTTTTGATGTATTATATGATCAGTCTCTGAGGAGGTACCATATTTTGTTTACAAGAAGATATATTCTTTTGTTTTAGGATGAAATGTTCTGTAGATACATGTTAAAACTATTTGTTTCAAAACTTCTGTTAGTTTCACTGTTTCTCTGTTAAATTTATGTATCCATTATCTGTCCATAGATGAGAATGGAGTATTGAAGTCTCCCACTATTATTGTGTAGGTACAATGTGTGATTTGAACTTTAGTGAAGTTTCATTTAGGAATGTATGTGTCCTTGCATTTTGAGCAAATATGTTCAGAATAGAGGTTCTTTTTTGTAGACTTTTTCTTTGATGTGTATGACATATCCTTCTTGTCATTTTTGATAATTTTTGTTGAAAGTCTATTTTATTTGAAAATAAAATGTCTACTCTAGCTTCTTTCTTAGGACTATTTGCTTGGAATTTTTTCCAGTGTTTTAATCTGAGATAGTATCTGTCTTTGTCCCTGTGGTGCATTTCCTGTATGCAGTAAAATGCTGGGTTCTGTTTATGTATACAAAGTCTATGTCTTTTTATTGGGTAATTGAGTACATTGATGTTAAGACATATTAAGAAAAAGAGGATGTTGCTTCCTGTTATTTTAGTTTTAGAGGTGGAATTGGTTGTGTGATTATGTTCTTTTATGTTGTTGAAAGAACATTATTTCTTTATTTTTCTGGGTATAGTTTCCCTCCTTGTGTTGGAGTTTTCTATCCAAAATCATTTGTAGGTCTGTATTTGTGAAATGATATTGTGTAGATTTTTGGTTTTTGTTTACTGTTTTTGTTATGGATATCCTAGTTTCTATATCTATAGTAACTGAGAGTTTTGCTGAATTTAGTAGCAGGGGTAGGAGAACTTGTGTTCTCTTAGGGTCTATAAGATATCTGCCCAGGATCTTCTGTGTTTTATAGTCTCTGGTGAGAAGTCTGTGTAATTCTGATATGTCTGCCTTAAATGTTACTTGACCTTATTTCCTTATTACTTTTAATATTTTTTATTTCTTTTATATATTTGGAGTCTTGAGTATTAGGTGACAGGAGGAATTTCCTTTCTGGTCCAGTGCATTTGGAGTTCAGTAGGCTTCTTGTATGTTCATAAGCATCACTTTCTTTATATTAGGCTAGTTTTCTGCTGTAATTTTCTTGAAGATATTTACTGGCCCTTAAAGTTGGGAATCTTCACTCTCTTCTAATTGCATTATCCTTAGGTTTGTTCTTCTCATTGTGTCCTGGATATCCTGGATGTTTTGGGTTAGGAACGGTAATCATTTTGCATTTTCTTTGATTGTTGTATCAATGTTATCTATGGTATCTTTTGTATCTGAGATTCTCTCTCTAATCTTATGTATTCTCTTGATGATGCTTGCATCTATGACTCCTGATCTCTTTCCTAGCTTTTCTATCTCCAGGGTTGTCTCCCTTTGTGATTTGTTTATTACTTTTATTTCCATTTTTTTGATCATGGGTGGTTTTGTTCAATTCCTTCACCTGTATCATTATATTTATGTGCAATTATTTTTAAAGGATCTTGTATTCCCACTTTAAGGACATATCCATGTTTATCTGTGTTCTCCTGTGTTTCTTAAAGGAGTTATTTATGTCCTTCTTAAAGCCCTCTATCATCATCATGAGATGTGATTTTTAGACCAGAATCTTACTATTC
>NW_022196892.1:2107149-2110770 GCF_008632895.1 Mastomys coucha | reverse complement strand
GTTCTAATTTTGTTGTGAGATCTGTAATGCAGATGTAGCAAACAGGACAGATGTGTTCTGACTGTCAGTTTTTTAGTATTCAGTAGACTTTTCTCTGAAGCTTAGATTGGGGATTTCTGTATAATCACTGTGAAAAACAATGTCTCAAACAAGAAAGATGTTCTGTAGAGTCTAAGATCCCAAATAACTGTAAAATTTTATTACCCAGGATCACCTTTTACCTCTGTTGGTACAGTAAAAACTCAGTTACTCACTGCTACCATTTTTGTTGTGGGACAGATACTTGGTGCTCTAAAAACAATTATTCAAGGGGTTTTGAAGTTGGTAAGGTGTTTGTCTCAAAAGCATAAGGACCTGAGCTTGAGCCCAAGTAATTCTATTATTAAATCTAAGCCTGGTGGCACGTACCTATAATCCATGTGCTTGAGATGCAGGGACAGGCAGTCTCTCTGAGACTCATGGGCCAGCAAGCTTAGCCTATGTGAGGACTCTAGGCTAATAAGAGACTCTGTCACAAGAAATAAAAGTGAATTGTACTTGACAACCCCCCAGACTCCTAGACTTTTCTGTAGCCTCATACAAATGTACATATTCACATACACACACAGGAATACTCAAATACACACACACACACACACACACATGCAAAATAACAATAGCCATTAAAGCATTGATTCTCACCATCTTATATTTCAAACCTAGACAATTTTGTTTTAAATTATCTAACCCTATGTATTCAGCTCCTTCCAACATCAGATCTTTAAGCCTGCTGTATCTAACAATGTGCTTGGCAGAACTATGGGACCAGCTAAAATAACTGTGTCCAGTTAGTCACGTGGAAAATGTTCAATACTTTTGTTTAAATGCAAGAGGCCAGGTTAGTCTCAGTAGACAAGCTCTTTGTTACCATGAATCTATGAATGCATGGTGCTCAATGAGAGCCCAGAAAATAACGTGTGCTCTGGTAGAAACTGGGCACTCAGCTGAAATAAGTCCAGATGTTATGAGATTTTTTTATCTCAAGAGTTATTAATAGCTAAAAATAATAAAATAGAAGAGCAGATCGCCTTGAGCTACCTCTCTAAGTTTTAAAACTCTATATTGCTTAGAAATTGCCTCTGGGTGGAGACAGTAGATGGGACTCATGGAGGGAGGTGAGGGCTCTTCATGTGACCTAAATCTGCAGCAGTTCATTTCCAAATCAGTAATGCATCTCCAGTTGCTGATGATAATACTCCAATTTTAAAACATTCATATTTTATGGTTTATTAAATACAGAAGAAAAAATATAGTTATCTTAGTAATTTTTGTTTCACAAGGGCCCCATCAAATGCCTATTTCACCAAGCTATGTGTATTACAATTTATTGCATTTGCTTTATTATCTATAGCATGTAAGTGCTCTTCATATCCCTGAATCCAAATCTCTCATGATAGGAATCATGGCAGAGTTCTGCAATGTCACAATTAGATGTTGCCCAGATTTATAATCTGTTCTCTCATTTATTTATATAAACACACTTTTGAATCTGGCCCTAAATAACCTGACTTGACTCTTAGCCCTGTATTCATCTTGAATTATTCAGTTCCTTCCAGGGGTTTCTCTTTGCCCTTTATACCAGAACCATTAATAAAGTAATTCTTAAGACTCAAAAAGTTGCTGATAAAGTTAAGGATTGGAGGGCTGAGCCTGGTGCAGGAGGGAATATGTGTAATGAATTATAGCCCTGGAAACCTGCTGAGCCACAGACATGTAGAAGTCAAGGGAGGTCTTCCCTAATGACTGAAAGCATATGAGTTTGATGAGACTCTGATGGACCTTGCACCAAATACAGTGAATTATCCATACCCCACTTCCTTGTGAATCATGTTCTGAGAAAGGGTGATTTTCAAATTTAACCCTATGCCAATATAATATCCTAACTTCAGAGGGAAAAGAAAAACTGATTTGAAATATTGTGTTCCATCAATATAGAAATAATGTACTTTGTTCCGAATATGGAAGTTGCCATTTCTTTGCTCTGATGTATTTTCTTTCAATAGGATTTTCTCCCTCCTGATGTTATAGAAAAGGCAAACATGGAGTTCTTTAAGAAGTTGACCTTGCCTTAAGTGGCTAAGGAAAATAAACAACATTGAGTGAACAAAGCGAACCTCCAAATATGCTTTTTCTTCATAATGAAATCCATTTATCCTAATGCTCACATTCAGATCTCTCACTCTGGGTCTATATATCTGTTCCCTGAAGAAGAAATGTCTTCTTATGCTATCTTTCCTACTACCCTGAAAAATAGCCCAAGAGGGGCTTTTATTTGTGTTTCAAATCATCTGTTGGTTGTAAATGGTATGAATTCCCAAATGTGATCATGTTCTAGCAGTACAATTTTGATGTTACTGTTTAGTCATGAAAAGCATAAATGTGATTCTAAACTCAGATCCACCATCAAATGGTCATAGATGAATCTTATTCTTGAGGAAGACACTCAAGCATAGGCCTTTAGAGAATTCTGGGAGACCTAGTGACCTTGGAAATCTGATATTTTCTTCTACAGTACAATCTCCCAGGGGATGTGTGTGCAGATCTGTATGAACGAGAGGGAGAGACAGGGAGAGAGAGGGGGAAAGAGAGACAGAGACCGAGACAGAGAATTGAAGTCTGCCTTTTATCCTTAATATTTTGTAATCCAGGCTACTGTGAGGGAACTGTCTCAGTTCTGCACAGCTCTCATTTGGAATTGATGCTGACAATGGCCTCAGCATCCAAGGGACCCCGTTCCCGCCTCTAAGGGAAAAGAACATCCTGCCTTTCCTGTCTGCCTCCTTGGAATTCACCCTTTAAGCTGGCCCAATAGTGGAATGCTGGGAAGCTGTAGAAGTTCTGTAGTTCACAGTGAGTTCCTTTCCCAATGAATATATATAGAGAACCTACTTTTTAACAGTCACTGCTAAGCTCTGGGCTAGAGTGCAAGGAAGGTCAGCCAAGAAATACTCTTAGCTTCACATCTGTTCCTCCAACAACCAAGTGAACAAACAAATCTCTGCAGATATAACAAGGTGTTGTGAGATGTAATAACACATAGGGAGAAAAGTAGGAGTCATGTGGATGCTTGATTTGCAGAGACAGAAAGGCAGTTTTAAAGAAAGGACTTGTAGTAGAGAACTGTAGTCTGGAGAATGACAGAACCTAAACCTGGGTGTTGATGAACATTCTAGACTAAGGAAATAAGCAGTGGGAGAGAAGTTATCACATTTTAGAAGATGAAGACAAGGTGTTAAGAAATTGAGATGGAGCTCATGGAGCCTAGAGGTCAGTTTGAAAATGGAGAAGGGATAACCCAGGCAGGCCTTGTGCATTGTTGGAAGTAAGGGATTTTAATTCTCTTTGAAGTGTTTTATTTGATGGTTCAGATATTATAAGGACAAAAGATATTTCCAAGGTACCTTCCATAAATCATCTTAGCTAGATTTATATTTAAGTGTCTAAGTGTACTGTTCTAGAATTTGAATAATTATTGTCCTGTATTTACTATGGTCTTGATGGTTATCACTAGCATTTTTCCCTATGCATATCCTATGGTTAGTATACAAAGTGTTAAAAATGAGTTGAATTTTTTCTTTTTTC
>NW_022196892.1:2078365-2107139 GCF_008632895.1 Mastomys coucha | reverse complement strand
TTTCATTTTGCATAATCCATGGGTTGGCAAACTTCTTTTGTTAAAGGCCAGGCAGTAAACTTTTTAGACTCTGGGTGCCAGATGCAGTCTGTTACAAAAATATAGTTTTGCTTTTGTAACCCAAAAGCCATCATAAAATATAGGAAAATAAATTTTCACAACTGGACCTGGCTGTGTTGGAATAAAATGTTATTTATAAAAGGATTAGCTGACTAAATTTGTACACATAATTTATAAGCTTACCAGGTTTGAGAGACCATCTTCTGGTCATCACACAGACTTGTAGGCAATAGGTATAGAAGTGGATGTTCTCCTCATGACTGTCAAGAAAAGAGCTTATCCTGACAACAGCTGGCAGTCATCCTACAGTGGCTGGACAACCTGCTGATGTTGATGTGGAATGGCAGAAACAGACTAAAGCTCCAGTCTTGGTGACACTATCTTGTCCTTAACTAGCACTGAAGCCTGCCCTAACTGTAAGCATTTTCACCAAGTTCTCTGCTGTTAAAGCTAGGCAGAGTTGACTCTTACCCCTATCAAGAGAAGACATGCTCAACTAGACCATCTGCTCTAAAATAATCAATTATTGTTAGTTCTTAATATGCTTAACTGTCAGTTTGCGTAAACCATTTCTAAAGTGCTTGTGCATCTCTATAGTGCTCATCAGATGCCAAGGGGGATGTTTGAGCAGAAGTCTGCAAATCAATGGCCCTAGAAGAACTTAACTTGCAATGAGTTCCCTCTGGTGCATGACCACACAGTAATTCCATTAACTTTAATGATGGTTCGCCTGCACAAAATGGACCCTGTTAGTCTATTCTCCTCTTTGTTTTAGGCATTAAATCTTCTCCTTCAGCTAACTCTTCAGGGTAAAGTATGGGCATCTATGCCATTTATTTCTTGGCCTTTATTAATATATGCAGGCCTCTCCCTCTCTGGGAGGCAGCCCTAAATGAGTGCATTAAAAATGAATTTCCTATGCCATTTGTCGATGCTGAGAAAACCCCGGAGTCAGGGACATCAGTGGATTATTATGGATTGTTGCAAGATACAATAAAATCATAAATATTACTCAAAACAATTACTGTGGTCACATTAGCAAATTATCACATCCATAATTTTCTCTGGAGGTTGGCCTCGGAGAGTTAAATAAAGTGCCAGGGGGAGGAAAGTTGTATTTTAGGAATGAGAGAAAGAGAGCTAGGAGAGAGAAATTTATGATTTAATTTGCTGGGTAATCTAAATGAGAGTAACTATTGGATTTCTAAAAAGTGAACTTTGATTAGCTTCAGGTTTCAGAAATGAACGGAAAATATGGGTCAGTTTATGGTTTTTGGAGAGTCTTTGGGGAGGGAGGCGGGAAGGTATTCATTGTGAAGAATAAGGTATAACTTGACCTTTGACCTGTTTCCTTCTGTGTTCTTATATTCTATGTTCAGATAATTGGATTATCCTGAGACTAGCTGGCGCTTCCCTAGACTTGTACTTTACTTTTCTTCACCAAGTGTCAATTTCCCCCCCACTCAGAAATAAATCAATTGAAAATGAAATTACCCACAGCATTCATTTTTCACCATCTAGTAAATGAGTCTCTCTAAAGAACAGGAGGGCCTCCCTTCTCAGCTCAGGCTTAATAAAGTCCTTCTTTTTGGCAGAGCTGGTACAGAACTATTGTCTCTGCCTTAGTCGAGCTGTTCCTCTTTACTGGATTATGAGGCATTATCTGTTTGGTGAAACTTATAGTAGCATGTTCATAGAGTCTTATGTATATTTTCTGAAGATCTAACTGGAAGCCCGGCTCCTTAAACATGGCAGCTTAGAGTAAAGCTACCTGTCACTCTGTCTTCCCTGTTAGCGATTATGGAAGCTCACCAGCAGTTCTGGCCCAGGGTGCCCTCTAATGACAGACACACCCAATTTAGAAATGGATCATACTTGAGGAAAACAGCAAAACAATTTGCACAAAGATGAAGGAGATCTCATAATGATCCACATGGAGCCAGCTAGCAGATTTCTTCATGCAGTCATTGAGAGCTTGAAAACCCAGGCAAGAAATTATAAATTACTGCTAACTGTCCTAATTATCCTCTGACACTCTGTTGAAACCTGATGAAATGTTGCTGAAACTTACAAAGAGGGAAGATTTTAAAGTTGAATACATTAGGAACAACAGAAATGGTTTTAAAAGTAGAAGGGTAGCCATCACAGAAGAACAATGCTTACCCCTCAAATCTCCAGAGCCTTGTAAAGAGTGGGAATGGTGTACGAATCCAGTAGATGAATTGGAATTTTAATTGCAACCTAATTGATTTGTACTCAGCACACTCATTAGGTAAAAGGAGACTCCAAGTCATTTCCCATGGTCATTGCATTAATAAATGTAAGACGTGTGTGATCTTTAGCATTCCTTTCTCTCTGTAAACAGCATAAGCAACATAGTTAGCTTTACAAAGTTGGGCAGTGAAATGTGTTTCTTTGTGTTTTAGCATGATGCTTCTGTATTAACTCATCTTCTATATGCTTCATAGTCTTAGCTTTAATGCATCCGGTATACCAACCTATGTCCAATTTTCTCACTAATTTTTCTGACCACCTGTCTTATCCTATGATAAAATAATCTTAGTTAGAAAAGTTAGCTCCCCAACCAAAACCCCCTTGTTCTCCATTAACTGCCTGATATCCCTACAAAGACAAATTCCCAATTACATTGATACAATTCAGCTCTTATTTTCAAGTGTGTAGAATTATTCTACAATAATGTGGAACAAAGGTCACTTCCCTCATTTCTATTTCTCTTTTAACCTGGGAAAAATCTGATCTCTCCAAAGATCAGTGGACCATTTGCTTCCTTTTGCTGTCTTCTTCTCAAATTCCAGCAATAGCATCTATAAGCCCAGGTGATGTCAAGGGTCCCTGTTCTTATACCCCTCTCTGTTTTCCTTATTACTTGCTCCCTTCTGTTTCCCCTGCCTTTTCTTTCTTTCATTCCTCCCTCTGCCTTTTCCTCTATTCCTTTCTTCCTTTTCCATGCCCCTGAAATAATCTTCCTTTCTTTCTCTTCTAAACATTTTGGGCAAACTATATTGACACTATCCTATTGTTCATTCCTAGAGACTTTGTAGACTTTGAAAGAAGGTGTATCTCCCCCGTGGACACAGGATTTTTCAGTGACTTACTATGTACATGGGATGGCTTTTGCTCTTTTATTAAACTGGTCCCACGTCTAGTGCTTTCCATGCAGAGACTACTGTAGTTTAAACTCACTGCATGCAATCGCATGGGGACATTCAGATGCATGGCTGTCTATAAATAACTGTTGCACTTCAGAGCTGATTATTCTTATAGAAGATAAAATGACTGCAAAGGTTGTATTTGCATCTGTGTCATAGATTAGACCTTAGATAGAGGACTCTTTCTGTATTCTGAAGACAGTGAGTCCTGGTTATTGCTACCAACATTCTGTGGTGTCACCATCATCAGAAATACACTGTTAGGTGATAAAGTGGATTCTAACTGTGTACACATTCCAGCAATGTTGTGCATTCTGAACTAATATTCTTGCTTAGTGGTGCTTGCTCTACAGTGTTGCTTTCCATAACTGAGGTGCCTCCATTGCTTTCTCAGGTTTTACACTTTTCAACCACTCATCTTGGTGTTTCCCTTCTAGTTGGCAAACATAGACCATGTGCAGCCTCTTGAACTCTTGGATGATGACAATTGTAAGCATAAATTCAATTACAAATGGCTACCATATTAATCTCTGTGGATTGAAAGGCTTTCAACATATTTAAAATATTTAAAGTTATGAAATTTTTCAATGGGAAAATTTACCTATATATAGCATTAATTTCAGTGATTTCCAGATCATTCAGGTCTAGGCAACTGTGAATTATTAGACCCAGTTTATCTGATTTAGTGCCTTTCAATTCAGTACTTAGGAAAAATAGCATTTTCCCCCAGGATACAAGGAACCCATATTCTACCAAAAGGGGTTAGATTTTTAAAAAGTCTCCTTGATTCATAATATTGCAGATTCAAAATCTGACACCTTCACTATTCTTATCTTTGTGGTTAGGATTAAATGGATTTCATTTTTCTTTGCTTCCCTGTCTATAAAACTGGAATAGCAGTATTCCTTCTAGCTGGGAATTCTGTAGTAAGTGAGATTATTAATGGGAAGGCTTTTGTATAATGTTTGATCTATTATGCTTTATTCCCCAAGCAATGGGTTTTATGGAAAACCCATTACATGCTAGTTCATAGTCCAGCTTTTATGACCATAGCAATGAGTAGAACCACTGGAGAGGAATGAAAGTTGATTTACTTTCTTTTTAGTCTCTTCTTAATGGGGCCAAAATACTTATTAATGCTAAGGAGGTTGCTTTTCAAGGAATCAAGACAAGTGAATCAGATCTAGTGGTATGTATAGAATTGATTTGATATTGCAGGCAGTCACCAGGTTCCATAGGAGACTTTGGGTAGATATGGGGGTATTCTTACCAGATGCATAGGTTGTCTGTAAAACTTTGGCCCTAATATGAATATTGGTTCCATTGTAGGTATTTGTGTGTGAGAGAGAGAAAAAGAGAGATTACAAAGTACATTCTATAAAGCGTGGTTAAGAAACAATTTCTCCCGTAATCCAGTGAAAACAGAATATGAGTCTGAGGTTAAATTTTCAATACAGAAAAATAATGGCTTTCTTAACTTCCGAAGAGGAAATAACAAGGTAAAGCTGACAACCAATTCATAGTAATCCATATAGCAGATGGACGTAAAGTTTTCTTTCTTTCTTTATTTTTTTTAAATTTAATTATTTTTATTAGATATTTTCTTTATTTATAATTTGAATGATATCCCCTTCCCCAGTTTCACCTCTGAAAAAAAAACCCCTATTCCCTCCCCCCTGCTTGCTCACCAACCCACTTTCTCCCTTTTTCTGGCCCTGGCATTCCCCTACACTAGAGTATAGAACCTTCACAGGACCAAAGGCCTCTCCTCCCATTGATGACTGACTAAGTCATCCTCTGCTACATATGCAACTGGAGCCATGAGTACCACCATGTGTAGTCTTTGGTTGGTGGTTTAGTCCCTGGGAGCTCTGAGAATACTAGTTAGTTCATACTGTTGTTTCTCCTAAGGGTCTGTAAACCCCTTCCTTCATTGGGGGCCCTGTGCTCAGTCCAATGAATGGCTGTGAGCCTCTGTTTCTGTATTAGTCAGGCACTGGCAGTGCCTCTCAGGAGACAGCTATATCAGGCTCCTGTCAGCCAGCACTTGCTGGCATCCACAATAGTGTCTGGGTTTGGTGATTGAATATGGGGAGCTTTCCCAGGTGGAGCTGTCTCTGGATTGTCCTTCCTTCAGTCTCTGCTCCATACTTTGTCTCTGCAACTCCTTCCATGGGTATTTTGTTCCCCCTTCTAAGAAGGATCAAAGTATCAACACATTGGTCTTCCTTCCACGAAACTCAAGAAGAAGGAAGACCAATGTGTGGAAACTTTTTTTTTAAACCTTTGTCTCTTCAAAATGCAAAGTTTAAGTTAGACTTAAAATCCTTAAATTCTAGAATTAAGGCTGAGAATTTGAGAGTTGGCACATGTCTAGTAAAGAGAGTTAATCTTACATTAGATTCAAGTGAGCTACATTGAAGATTTAGTTAGGATTGAGTTTGAAGTTTGAAGTTTTGACAGAGCCCCCTGATGTCCCCTCCCTGTGCTCACATTAAATTCCCTCTGTCACTTCTGGTAGCAGCTGTTGACTCTAGTTATCCTGGGTGTGACTGTCAGAAGGCAAGGACAGGAACTGGAATATTCAAAGCTGAGCTGTTTCCAAGCCTTGGCTGGGGAGCCAGTTTTACAGCCAAGTTAGAGATTTGTGAGAAGAATGCTCTCCCCCACCTCCCTCCTTCCCAAGTGCATCAGTCCCCACAGTCACCTACTCAGCCTGGCCCATGAGAACATTTGTTTGGCACACTCTGCCATCTGTTGTGGAGCCCAGGCTTCCAGAACACAACAGAAAACAGGTGTGGTGTCAAAGCAACTTAGTGAGTAGACAAGTGGAACACGGGGCTTGAAAAAGAATGTCATGCCCCAAACTTTTTTTATCCTTGGCCCTTGATGCCTAGATCTAAAACACCATGTCTTAGCAGCAGCCAGACCCTGGTAGCCAGTCTAGGACCTAGGTTTAGTGCCAAGTGCTTTAAAGAAAGACACATGGACTCTGGGTTAGATGGAAATGGATTTGTGTGGCATGAATTCCTTCTTAAGGCTCTGCTAGACATACTGATGATTTTCAGTCCCTATACACATCTGTGAGCCAGCCACCAATGCAGACAAGTGTTCTCTCCCGTGGCCTAGCACAGGTGTTGCATAGTCAGAGCAGCAAGGAGAGTCTGTCTCTGTTGTTAGATGATATTTAGAGTTTCAGAATTTAACACCAGAGAAGAATGAGTTCCTTGCTAGAAATGATGCTGTTGTAACTTCCTTTGTGATGATATGATATCAATGTAATTGTTCCTCTAGTAGTATGTGATTAGTACAATAATCCCTCCTCATTGTACACAGTGTGTTCTAAGATCCCAGCTGGATGCCTGGCATCACATATAGTAGCCGTCCCAGTAGAATTATGCCTTTTCCTATCCATATAAACCTGTGAGAAGTTTTCTTATGCATTGTAAGAGATTTAACAAAAGTAGTAAAGTAGGAGAAGTTTAAGTATATCAAGGTTGCCATTTATAACTAATGAACTGTTTCTGGAATTCTTCATTTAATATTTTCACATCTCACTAACCATTAGTAACTGAACCCAAAGAGTGCAAACTTACAAGTCAAGAGAAGGTACTATATGGCTGTATTAGATATGCATGTGCATGAATTTTGACTGGTCAGGTTGTTGGTAATTCTATCATTCAAGGGATGCAAAAAGTAGCTCGTTGTATTTACTTTATAAAACAGCTTATAACGTACAGTTCACCAAGCTCCTACCTCCTATGTTTTACTTGCTGCTTGTGGTGTTGAAGAACACAGGGAGTCAGGCTTTTGAAATAAAATCTCAAGACTCAAATCTTGCCTTTTTCTTTGTTAGATATGAAAACAAGTTGCTTGATTTATCCTCAGTCTCCTTGTCCATACAATGGGGATGTTAGTAGCACCTGATTTGGAGAGTTCTTAAAAGGATCATAAAAGTTAAGGATGTTAGGACTTAACATGGTAACTTGAGGAATCTTTTTGTTGATTGATTAGGAAACACATGAGCATTATTGTCCCTGATACTATATGAAGTAGGAATAATACTATGATATTTAGCTACCTAATTTTATTTTGTTTTTGAGACAGGATTGTAGTAGCCAAGGAAGGTTACAGACTTGCTATATAGTCAAGGATGACACTGAGACTGCTCAGCATGATGCGCCAACTCCCCTGAGTTATAATTTTAGATATACACCATTATGCCCTTACTCTCCTGCTAGGACAGCACCTTGCCTCCCTTCCATCCCCAGCTCTTACTCTTGCTTTAAAGTTTAAAAGTGAGATAACCAACATACCAAAGGGAATCATGATTTTCTCATTGACTACAATCTCATTAGAGGCAAAATTAAACCGCAAACTAGGCCTATGATACTTTACTCAAGGAAATATTGGTGAATAGGGTGGTTTCAGCAACTTTGACCTCATTAGCCCTGTGGCTAATAAGCTCAGCTCAAAGCAACAGCATTCAGTGTGTGACATTTACTTTCTGTTGATGGAGGATGATGGAGTCTGGTTGTGTGCTATAGCAAGAAGGCATGTCTTCTAAGAGTTTGGGGACTTCAGAAGGTAGAAGAGAAATATTTGAAGTGTCATAAATTTCTGTATTTTCAGGTTAAAACCTCAACTATAACATTTTTTTAAAGTTCATGGTAACATTTCATTTTCTCCAGAATATTAAATAGCATTACTTTAATATAACCACAAATAACTACTTTTCTATTGTACAAAAAAAATCTAGATTATTGGTCTATATGAGCATGCAGTGAACATTTCTGAGCAATACCGATTGTCTGTTTTGTCAGTGACTGTTATTAGACACAGCTGGGGAAGCTAGGTAATTGGCAGTCATAGGTTGAGAGTTTTCAGTTCTGTGGTGAGAGTCAAAAGTAATGGGAAAAGCGGGGTATGATCTAACATGTCCTAAAACCAAACTGAGGGCTGAAAGTGAAAAGCAAGTGGTGTAGACTTGAGTGGTTAAAGCATTTCCTGGTTGTCAGAAGATTTTCTTCCCCCGGGGAAGTTGTTTTGTAAGAAAAGGAGAAAAGACGGTCATGAGGGAAGCATTCATGACAGGAACCCCACACAAGATTTTCAGTGCTTCGCAAGCCAGTGTTTCATTATTGAGGAACCCTTCATGGGTAGCATAATTAAATCCAGTCTTTGAAGAGGCTGACCAGTGTCTTGAGTTCAGTTGGTGAGGGCTGGCTTCAAGTCACCAGGGTACCCAGAAGTCAAGGTCAGATAAGTCCTGTCATCCTGGTTGTAGACTGAATCTTGTTGCCAGTATAATAAAATGGGGGCTGTAAGTTTTACATTCTCTCCCTCTCCCTCTCCTTCTCCCTCACCCTCTCCCTCTTCCTCTCCCTCTCCCTCTCCTTGTCTCTCCCTGTCCCTCTCTCTCTCTCTCTCTCTCTCTCTCTCTCTCTCTCTCTCTCTCTCTCTCTCTCTCTCTCTCTCTCTCTCTCTCTTGCCTATTAGTGGCTATGGTATAGATGACAGCTGTTTCCTCTGTCTTTGTCTCACTAATGTCAACCCTCCTAGCAAAGCATCATGAGTCTAAGAAGTCAGAAAGCAGGAAACAATATCCTCTATGGCTGTGGTTTTAATCCTTCCTAATGCTAAGACTCTTTAATGTGTTTCCTCATATTATAGTGACCTCCAACCATAAAATTATTTTCATTGCTACTTTGTAACTATAATTTTGCTACTGTGATGGATCATAATGTAAATATCTTTAGAGAAAGAAGTTTGTCAAAGAGGTTGTGACCCACAAATTGAAAACCACTCTCTATGGGAAAATTAGTTCTTACTTAAAAAGAATTAAGTACTCTGAATTTGAAGGTGAAACATTTTCTTTTTCATCTCATGTATGGAAAATTGATTATTTGGCCCAATTTCTGGGACAAGTGCTTTGAGGTGGATCCTGAAAGTCCTCATTGTGTGGTGATATTCTCTTCTAAAAGACACTAGAAGGGAAATGGCTTGGCCCAGTGTGGACTGTCCCTCTCCAAAGATCCAACTTAGCTGTCCTATAATTTAATTTTAGCACTAGTATTTCTCCAAAGTTGATGCTTCTATTCATTTGAAAAGCTTAAATGTGAAAGAAATTCTTCCATGAACAACATTAGGAAGATGGAATATAATTCAGGACAAATTTGTGCCTTTTGCTTCAGTTGCAGTTTCTTCTCCCCCATTCCCCCTTCCTTACATCTATCTATCAGTGCAAGAGACTGAAAACCCGAACTGGCTGAATAAATGGAAATGTATTGGATCACATAATTAAAGTGTCCAAGGAAACTACCTGACCTCAGATGTATCTTGATCAAGAGATTCAGGACTCAGCATCTCTTTTTCTGCCTCTGCATTCGTCTTTCCCTGCTAAAGCATAGGCATGAACTCAGGCATGAAGCTGGCATTAATGAGTTGTGTAGTATTTTCAGTCCATTGAAGGAATACCCTGGGTGAAGAATGTGGGACCCCTGCTACTCTTCTCTCTCACTTCTTATTCACGAACCCAGCAGCTTTTATGCAATGACTTCTAGTCATCTGAGACCCTGATGCAACTGCTAGTGGATGGAAAGTTCTAGAAGTGTGAAGTCAGATAAATCTTTTCTCTTTTTAAGCTCATTATCTCTGGTATTTGTGAGATAGAACTAGAATGACCACAGCTCCCACTATATTTCTGTTCTCAAGGTAGAATGCAAATCAGGTGAAATGTTAAGGAAGAGCTAAATATAAGATCCCATTTGTTAAAGGTTTGCTACATAACCTGATAGAACCTACTATCTATTGATATCACTTATGTAGTAGAACTGTCCTTCTGCTATGTCAGAAAGCTGCTAGATCACCTCCATGATATGTATGAAGCCACTGTGGTCAAAAAAGCCCCTGCATTGTTTCCCCCAAGTGACCATAGATAACACCAGCTTAGCACTTTGGACACACCATTCCATCTGCTTTCTGCTGGTGTAGATTACTATTAATTATCACTTCACAGAGTATTAGCCAAGAGTTATCATGATGCAATAATAATATGAAGCCACAAAGATAAAATGCTCTAATTAGGCAGGAAAGTTGAGGGGTAAGCAGTTTTAGAGTGGGTTTAGCTTCCTCATATGCTTGCATGAAATTTGAAATACTGAGTGCTTATTTAACATACTTCCTCTAAGTGTATTTTAAGATCTCACATTTATTCCTTTAATTGCAGACTTTAATGAACTACAAACTAATGTAAGTTCTACAGGAAATAGAATTGTAATCCATTGTGGTTCTCTCTCTCTCTCTCTCTCTCTCTCTCTCTCTCTCTCTCTTTCTTTCTCTATCTCTCTTACACGCACACACACACACACACACACACACACACACACAATTTCCTGAAAGCAGACAAACAGAGATCTCATTTGGGAAACTTTTACTCTTTTACTTCTGGCTCCAAAGATGGCCTTGTTCACCAAAGATGTTAGGAAAATATAGAAAATCAATGTAGAAAAATAAAATTACCTGTGGTTAAATTTATGTATTTTCTGATGGCATTTAGAAAAAATGAGAGTCTCCAGTTGCTTCTCATGAAAAGTTAAAGAGGATCCATGGTATAAAACAAGCTGTGTGAAGGCTTTCTCCGTTCTCCATTCCCATGCCCATCTTTCTACTATCTCAGAGGCAAACCCCCCCAGTTTTCACCCAGGCAAAACCCCACTGATGGGGAGATGTTTCTGTCATCTGTCTGTCTGTCATTCTGTCTATTTGTATCTATCTCTAATATATCTGTGAGAAGGAGACGGCTATTTGGTATGTGGGAAGCTGTGCAAAATTATTGAAAATAAAGCTATGTGAACTACTAGGAGATGGGAAGCAAGCATGACAGTCAGAAGTGCCAAGGCCCCAGATAGGATGCCCTGTGAACACATATTTGGTACAGATCTACTTATCTGAGTGGACAAAACCAAGTTTTGTTATGTTGGACTTTGAAATAAAATTTTTCAATAAAATAGAAGACTCTGGTTTTTTCCTGGTTTATTTGTTTTGAGCCAGAGCCTCGCTGTTATCTAGAACTCCTAACAGTGCTCCTGTAACAGTTTTAGATTATAGCATCTTTCAGAAGCTCAGATTCCCCAAAGGCACAGGCTTACAAGTCCCTGCAGTACAGTTACTCTTGTGCCTTGTGGTCCACTGTAGGACTTCTTATTATAGAAAAAAGAATATTAAACATGGCCTGAGTATAAAAGACCAGTGTCTCTGTCCAAGCAGAATGGAAACGTTGGCCTTGATTCATCTCCCAGGTACTAGCAGGGCTTAGAATCAAGGTTCAGTGTGTGGGAGAAGTGTGTCATGCCCTCCCAGAATAAAGTGGCTTAATTGGGGCTGTGTACCATATTCTTAATGCTTTCATGGAAACTGCCAATTCAAGTTGTCCATGCCATAATGATGTCTGCTACTCTTGGGGCAAAGAGACTGGATTTACAATACAAAAGCCTGGTTTTGTTAAAAGGAAGATATTGGATGGCAGAGAAAAAATCACCCATTAACCATTTTCCTTTATGTTCAAGTGTGTCATTCCTCCCAACTACCATGAAGCCCTTCAAAGCTTGGCCTAAGACAAAAGCCCTCGTCATTATACATAACTAGGAATTCTGAACATAGAATTGATCTAAATATGCTTATACCACTTACTCATGTTTAACAACTGAAAATTACTGCCAGCCCAGGTGGGAGAATCTTTAAGTTGCTTTTGCTTTTAGTACTCTGATCCTGCTTTGTCCCACAGTAGGGTCTTCCCAACACATTCCATTATTCCATTTTGAAATGACATCCTCCCTACTCTACTGATTTAACTGTCCTTTACTGAAGCAATTCTGCAGTTCTTTTCTCCCAAGGTTCTTCAGAATCCTTTTGTACACATGCAGTTATTTGAGCAAAATTTACCTTCTTCAGTACTGGTATGATAGCTCGATGCACAAAGCACTTGCTATGCATTTGGGGACGTGAGCATGAATCTCCAAATGCCATGTAAAACTGAACATGGTAACTTGCCAGTGTTTTGGTGTAATGGGAGTCATGAGAATCTCCAGAAGTTTGTAAGCTATATTGTTCTCAGCAGCAAGCAACATACAGACCTAGTCTCAAACAAGGTAGGAGAAAGTGAAGACTGACACCTGATGCTGTTCCCTGACCTCCACATGACCAGACATGAAAACGTGAGCACACAGGCTTCATGCATACATACAAATGCACAAATTAATCTTCCTCAATAGATTGTATATGTCTCTGCTGCTTATTTGAGGGTATTTGGTACATTGAGTATGCAACAAAACAGGACCAAAAATTACCCAAATAAATAGATCATAAATGTATGTATGTGTATGTGTGTGTGTGTGTATGTGTGTGTATGTGTGTGTGCACACCTGTGTGGCACATGCATGTGTGCAGGTTGGCTAGCTGGCTAGCTGAAGGGGATGGGGCTAGAATGTTATTATGATATTTGAATATAGGTTTATTTATTTTTTAAAAAAATATCACATTTTCATATTTTGGTTTATTTGATCATTCTATACATGAATCAACAAAGGATTCTTTCAAGGCTTAAGGGATTAAAAATACCAAAGGATAGATAAGTAGGATAGTAATTCATGAAGCTTCTTAAATTTTTAATCCTACTTTTAAAAGGTAAAGGCAGATATGTTCTCAAGCTGTTTCTGCATTTTTAACGAAGATAACTTTGGAATATTCAGCCCCGAAGGTGGCCCGCAGGATCTCTTATTAGGGATGGGAGGCCAGCTGGTAGGTTCTTAGTCTCTGTTCTTTCCAGATTTCTAGTAGTCAGAGCCTTACAATTTTTACTCAAAAAGCGCATATGCATTGCCTCTAAACCTCCCAAATGTGTGAAATAATTACCCAGGAGACAAAAGAGGAAGACCCCTAGGGGCAAATACCCACTCTGGGTCTGCATGAGGCACAATTCTGTAAGGGTCAGATTGTGACTTGTCCCCCTCTCAAAATAGTTCAACTTGCATTATTAAAATGCACCATAAGGTGCCTTTGTGTAGACAATTGAAAAAAAATAGAACTTGAGATGGCCCAGACATCTCTAGCACCCCAAATTTTGCATTTTCCTTGAAACGCCCGTATGCTTTGAAGAATATAAGTAGGCCATGGAGAGAAATGCCTGATGTGAATTTCTTCTAATAGCCCCACACTCTTCTTTCAAATGTCTACAAAAGCAATTCAGCAATTTTTTTGTGCCAGATTGATGAAACAAAAAAAGTGCATATTAAGCTTTCCTGATTAATTAAAGGCACCGAAGAAAGAGTCATCTCGGCTCGAGTTTACGAAAACAAATAATGCTGGGAGATGAGCTGGCAGAATAAAGCTGGACGATGCTGCCTGTTCACTCAGGCTACATTCACGCTAAGTATTGTTGCACAGTGAAAAATGTAAAAAAAAAAAAAACAGCTAATTACTGAGGGGGTCTCAAAAGGCAGGAGACCCAGAAGATACGAACTGTGGATTTAAGCCTACAAAACAAGCAATATGATCTAATACATCATCTCTGGCTCTGATTCTTCACCTTCTTCAAAGCCAATCTTATTTATATTTATACCAGGTGAATGATGATCCAGGTCAACACATAAAGTAGCTGGCACGATGAAACTCTTACAAGGTTTCAGGGGAAAAAACAAAACAAAACAAAACAAAAAACGTCTCCTGGAGTACTTTCTCATGCCCAGAGTCCCCTGGTGTCTGGGGGAGATCTAGCCACTACCATCTGAGTGATACAGCCCAGGAAATGATTCCTTATCTAAACTCTCTAGTGTAGATGGGAAAGAAAGGTTAAGAGTTGGGGGAGAAGATGCTGCTGCCAGAACTGTGATCTTTCCTTGTTTTAAACCATCCTTTCATCTGTGAGGTATTCTAGACTGTGAGCAGGACAATTGGCTGCTGCTTATTTTGTTCCCTGTGTGTTGCCTACATTGATGCTAATAAAAATATGCACACCTGGCCTTAGTTTTGTGGAAAGGCTGATTCTGAGTTTTCCCAAGATATTACCTGTGACTATAAATCAAATACTCAATTTGCCATATTTTTATTAGCATCACCCTAGGCAATGCACAGGGAACAAAGAGAAATATACATTTCAATTTCTTTCATCTTCCTCCCATTTCTCCTTGTCGAGCTCTTCTTCACCTCCATCCTTGTTCTCTTCCTCACTTCTCCTCTCCATCCCCTTGCTTTGTCTCCCTGGTTGTGGTGACATTAAGGGGGCAAGACTGCATAAATTAATCATATATATCAAGTGCACTTTATCTTGACACTTTAGTTCTAACCATGGAGAACTGAGAATTGAAGTGTACTAGGTCTAGACTCTAGATATAGTTGGAGAGTAATCTGGGGTCAATCGACAATGCCTTTTAAGGGTGTACACCACGTTTATTCTCTTAAATTGACTCCTTCCAATTTCAAAGATATTTTATTTTCTGGGTTCTTATTTTAAGTCCTAACTTAGAGACCTCATAGCTTAGTGACACTTATTCCTTGAGATGGGAAATACCATAGACAGACATATCCATACAGATAATGTACTCTTTAGCTAACTACAAATTATGAGAATGGGTATTCAAACAAGAGTAAGAACTGCTTTATCTGCTCAGAATGGTAGTTTTCATGATAGTTACACCTAAGTCTTTTCTCAAGTTATATGGTTTATTATTTTTCTATTTGAGTGCAAAAGTTTATTTAAAGCAGCAGATGATGAGACACAGATTTTACAAATAACCCTCTATGTCCAGAGCTTTGGAAAACAGCCCCTTACATGACCAATGTAGATAATGTGGAATTCTGTCCCATTTGGAAGGCAGGGCACTCTGTGTTTGAAATGGAGATTGTCTGGTCTCTGCTGGGCACATTTGAAGTCACTGATGCCAGTTCAGTCCCCATGTGGGTGAATTAATGTAGTAGTCCTTTTCATGTCTTGAAGCTTTACACAACACTCAGCTGTCAGAGTGAGAACAGGTAAGTCTGCAGTGCCTCTGGGCACATCCACTGCAGGGAAGATGTCCCCAAAGAGTGCTGTAAGTGAGACCCAACCTACTCGTCCATGAGAGAAAGTACTATCACACATCTAATTGTTCTATTCATGACTCTAGTATGTTGGGTCAGAGACTTCACTGTTGATGGCTCTGCTCTAACTCTTAAAATTAAGAGACTTCTTTGAAGCTGAAACTGTGAACTAGTTTATAATGTAGCACCTACAACAATCTACTTTTACCTAGTCCAGTTATGTTAGATACTAAATAAGAAGACCATATGCTTATTCCCATCCCTTAGTATATTCCCAACACCTAGAAAAATACATATAATAGAAGCTATGTAAACACTTGATTAACAAATGAATGTATGCTTTAGTAAATGGTAGTTAATCATATCAGACATGGCTGTGTGCCTTGGCAACATCCTCTGGGACGCATGTTCATGTACTTGTGGAGGCTATTGTATAACAGGTGCCTCCTCTGCATAGCAGGGCTTTCCCTCACTGATGCAACAAGCAGACCAAGTGCTGTACTATAAAAGCTGCCTTCAGCCAATGGCACATGGAATTTAGAGATGAAGTTCCCACGCTTTCTTCTTCTAAGTGAGGAAAATCTGTAATGTGTTCTATGCAGTCTCCCAGCGGCCCTCAGTGGTACCTTAGCTACAATGAAAAGTAAGCTAAACACAAAGACACCTCACAGTAGCTTTCTTTTCTCTCCTGGAGTATTTTTCTTCCCCTCCTAATGATACTTCCTGGAACCATTTCTCAGACAATGCATTTGAACTCATATTCACATCTTGGGATCTGCTATGGGAGAACCCTGTCTAAAAGGCACTCATAGTAAAGTGAGAAGGAACCAGAAGAGTGCCTGGTATTTCTGCAGTTACAACTGAAAAGTAAATTTCTTGTAGTCCATACAGCTATTAATACATGTAGTCTTGTTGTATGGGCTGATTATGTGGTTAACTTGTAGGGTGCTTGCTTAGCATTCTCAAGGCTTTGAATTCAATTCCCAGTACCATACAGACACATACCCCCCACACTAATAGTGGTTAATTAAGAAGAACGTGCTACTTAATAAGAGATAAAGAACTATTCGTATGAAATGTCAAGCAGTCTTCTTAAAGTTTTTATATGGTACAGATTCAATTGAGCACAATACACATACTGAATCTTTGACCTTTTATCTCAATATGTGGTGGCTCTGTTGATATCAATCTACCCAGCATCCTTTCCTTGCTAGGTGATCATTGTTATGATAGTAAGTCAGTCTTCTTTGGCTCCTGGGGTAATACAGCCAAGTCTTTTGAGGAGTAGAGGGCTCGTCTGGTCCAAATGGCTCTTCTTTGGTCCCCCCTCAACCATCAGGTATTACTAGGTAGAACACTCCGAGACTACCTCCCCAAGGTAGAATTTTATCTTTAGTGTGGGAGAGCTAAACCCCACACAGCCTGTCCCTGTCCTGTTGATCTTTTCTGGGGTATGTTTATAAGAAACAATAAATGTAGACTTCTTTCTGTGAATAAATAATAGTTAATAACTTTATATATTACTCTTCTTTCTTATAGACTATAACTTTCTAATAGGAATCTCTGGATTTGGTAATAATGCTAGTAATATGCAGAAGCCATTGAAGTATGTTAAAATCTCATGAGATACTGGGGCCATGGCTGATGTCCTAGTGTGGCCCTGTGCCTTCCTGTATGTAGTGTTACAAAATAGCTATGAGACAATTTGGAATACTATTTATATGATTTTTAATTTAAAATATGTATTATTGGTATATATATGTGATTTGTATATAGGGATACACACACACACACACACACACACACATGCCATGGCATACATGTGTAAGCCAGAGGACAGCCTTATAGTGTTGTTCTCTTCTTTTACCTTTATAAGAGTTACAGAGCTGGCACTATTCAAGTGTCTGGCTTTCAAAGGCTTCGCCCACTGAGCCATGTCAGTAACCTGGATGTAGTATCTGTGATCAGCCATCGGGACTTACCATAGCATCTTCCCATGCTTTAAGAACTTGACTACTCTGGAGGTGAAACACAGTATCCTAGAAGGAGACAATAAGAGCAAGTATTCACTCTGAAGCAACTCCAATGATATTAAGTCACTGACATGCTCTTCATTTTGGCTAAGTTAGGTTTTCCTAAGTCTTCTGTCTACCAAAGTGCCAAAAGCCTTGATTATTTTCCTCTATACATAGGGAATGGCAAAATATTTTTTTTCTTTATTTCCACTCAACATGTGAACCTCAAATATAAATGATGGGCCCTTTTCTTGATCCTAAAAGCTACAAATTACAAGTCAAATGTTCATTTTTTTTTTTTAACTTTCCTTTAGAACCTTGATGTTGAGGGAACTTATTTAGTCTTTGCTTAAACATTCTAATAGGATTTATGTCACATCAACTTTGTTCTTTTCTCTATAAGAAAAGAGGCCCATCCTGTAGTATTTATTCAGCTAATGCAATGTAAAGAGCTTTGTTTGGATAGCCCATTTATCTCACTGTGCTGGTACCAGAGAGACTCATGCCCAGTGGTACTCAGCAGTCATAGAATACCTTCTCAAAAAGATGTGAGGTCAACTGAGTTTTAATCCCAAATCAATAGTGGGTTTTTTTGCTGACCCTGGCAAGAATGTAAACTAATAGATACCTTGAATCCTGTGAGATTTTATTGCTCCCTTTCATAAAATATAATTTAAAATTAACCACATCAGGCTTTTTCTTGAGTTCTGGAAAATGATTAATGTTCATTCCAGAGCTGAAGGTCTTTGAGTTCATATAAAGTTAATTTCATATATTTGGGCCATTTCACATTAAATACCTTGTTGTTTAATGTCATTATTCAGCCATTTATCAGGCCAGAAACTCCACAAGAACAATTCATTATCTAGGGCATCTCTTTGCCATAATGTGTAGATCTTTCGATTTGTTCTTTACTCCGGAACAGAGGAAATGTGGGCCAGGTGTCAGGTACTGGCATGTTATGTATAGGTTAGGTAATTTAGCTGGACACTGCCACTGTGGGAGTCTGGGTGTAATGAAAGGATTTTTCAAGTCCCCACCGATGGCCTACTTATTTGTAGCATAGAATCAGAGAGCACAGTTCAAGGACAGCAGTAGAATTTGGATATTAAATCTGTCACAGTGTAGGTGGCCCATTTTCATGAGGCCATTAGCCTTCTGTTAACATAGCAAGGGAATTGCATAAAGTCAGAGATGACCTAGCACCTAAAAAGAACACTTACAATGAGAAATGTTAAGTCCCCTTGTCTGAGTGACAGTGGTACTTCGTTCATGTATGGAAATTTTAATCGAGGAGAGTAAAGTTTAAAACAAATTCATCTGGATTTAGGAATAAAGTCTGAAGAATAGCATTCTGCTAAGCTTCACTCCCATGAAATGTTCTGAGGATTTTTATTCAGTTACAGTAAAGAAATTGACTTTGTTTTACATAACTGAACAATTTCAAATTAATTTAACCATAGAATTATTGTTTTTGGTGGTGATTGTGGTGGGATCTTTTTTTTTTTCTGTACTTGCTTATATAGAACAATTGAAATTATGAAGATTTGTCTAATGGTATATAGGTAACTAAGATTTTCAAGAGAAAATACTGTTACTTGCAAGATTGGAAGAATTTCAGATTCACAGTATTGTACTCAATTTTAGTGCACACTAGAAAAACAGTGTCTTTGTTCACTAAGCTGCTGTAATATAAAATAATAAAAAATGGCGTTTTATACTTAACAGGTTTATTGCTCATAGATTTGAAAGATGAGAAGTCCAAGATCACAATATCTTGGTGTTGGTATCAATCACCTTAGGGTCCACTCCTGTTGAGTGAAGCTTCTCACATCCTCATATGGAGGATCATGAGGAAGTGATGGGCAGGAATGCTGAGCTTCTGTGGCAGCAGGCTTCTCTCTGCCTCCAGGTACCTACTTTCATAAGAGTTGAAGGATCTCTTGTCAGTCTTTTAGTTAAATTCCTTGGCCTGAGGTGAGGCTTCCTACCACAGTAATTGGGGAACTAACACTCAGAAAAGTGTCTGCATTCAGGACAGTCATTGATAGAGCTGAACTGTGGAGTTCATTCAGTGATATGGGTTTGGTTCTTTTAGATTAAGTCAAACAATTATATATATATATCAAGAGAGAGAGAGAGAGAGAGAGAAAGAGAGAGAGAGAGAGAGAGAGAGAGAGAGAGAGAGAGAGAGGTTGTGGGGATTTTTTGGCTGTCCTATTTTGAGCTCCTGGGCAGGCCAAGCTTCCAATCACCTGCCAAGGGAATATTTGGAACTGCCGATGAAAACACACACACACACACACACACACACACACACACACACACACACCAGTTAACCTTAAAATGCCTTGGCTACTCTCTCCCTACCTATTCAATATTGTACTTGAAGTCCTAGCCAGAGCAATTAGACAACAAAAGGAGATCAAAGGGATATGAATTGGAAAGGAAGAAGTCAAATTATCACTATTTGCTGATGATATGATAGTATACTTAAGTGACCCCAAAAATTCCACCAGAGAGCTCCTAAACCTGATAAACAACTTCAGCAAAGTAGCTGGATATAAAATTAACTCAAGCAAATCAGAGGCCTTCCTCTACACAAAGGATAAACAGGCTGAGAAAGAAATTAGAGAAACAACACCCTTCACAATAGTCACAAATATTATAAAATACCTTGGTGTGACTCTAACCAAGAAAGTAAAAGATCTATTTGACAAAAACTTCAAGTCTCTGAAGAAGGAAATTGAGCAAGATCTGAGAAGATGGAAAGATCTCCCATGCTCATGGATTGGCAGAATTAACATAGTAAAAGTGGCCATCTTGCCAAAAGCAGTCTACAGATTCAATGCAATCCCCATCAAAATTCCAACTCAATTCTTCACAGAGTTAGAAAGAGCAATTTGCAAATTCATCTGGAATAACAGAAAACCCGGGATAGCCAAAACTATTCTCAACAATAAAGGAACCTCTGGTGGAATCACCATCCCAGACCTTAAGCTGTATTACAGAGCAATTGTGATAAAAACTGCATGGTATTGGTACAGTGACAGGCAGGTAGATCAATGGAATAGAATTGAAGACCAAGAAACAAACCCACAAACCTATGGCTACTTGATCTTTGACAAAGGAGCTAAAACCATCCAGTGGAAAAAAGACAGCATTTTCATCAAATGGTGCTGGCTTAACTGGTGGTTAGCATGTAGAAGAAGGCAAATCGATCCATTCTTATCTCCTTGTACAAAGCTCAAGTCCAAGTGGATCAAGGACCTCCACATAAAACCAGATACACTGAAACTAATAGAAAAGAAAGTGGGGAAGAGCTTCGAGCACATAGGCACAGGGGGAAATTTCCTGAACAGAACACCAATAGCTTATGCTCTAAGATCAAGAATTGACAAATAGGACTTCATAAAATTGCAAAGCTTCTGTAAGGCAAAAGGCACTGTCAATAGGACAAAATGGCAACCAACAAAATGGTAAAAGATCTTTACCAATCCTATATATGATAGAGGGCTAATATCCAATATATACAAAGAACTCAAGAAGTTAGACTCCAGAGAAACAAATAACCCGATTAAAAAATGGGGTACAAAGCTAAACAAAGAATTCTCAACTGAAAATACCAAATGGCTGAGAAGCACCTAAAGAAATGTTCAACATCTTTAGTCATTAGGGAAATGCAAATCAAAACAACCCTGAGATTCCACCTCACACCAGTTAGAATGGCTAGTATAAAAAACTCAGGTGACAGCAGATGCTGGAGAGGTTGTGGAGAAAGAGGAACACTCCTTCATTGCTGGTGGAATTGTAAGCTCATACAACCACTCTGGAAATCAGTTTGGCAGTTCCTCCAGAAATTGGACATAGTACTACCAGAGGACCCAGCTATACCACTCCTAGGCATATAACAAGAAGATGCTCCAACATGTAATAAGGACACATGCTCCACTATGTTCATAGCAGCCTTATTTACAATAGCCAGAAACTAGAAACAACCCAGATGTCCCTCAACAGAGAAATGGATACAGAAAATGTGGTATATCTACACAATGGAGTACTACTCAGCTATTAAAAACAATGAATTCATGAAATTCTTGGGGAAATGGATGGACCTGGAGAATATCATCCTGAGTGAGGTAACCCAATCACAAAGGAACACATATGGTATGCATTCTCTGATAAATGAATATTAGCCTAGAATTTCGGAATACACAATGTATAATCCACAAACCACAAGAAACTCAAGAAGAAGGAAGACCAAAGTGTGGATACTTTGTTCCTTTTTAAAAGGGGGAACAAAATACCCATTGAAGGATTTTCAGAGAAAAGCTATGGAGTAGAGACTGAAGGAAGAACAATCCAGAGACTACTCCACCTGGGAATCCTTCCCATATTCAATCATCAAATCCAGATGCTATTGTGGAGATCAGCAAGTGCTGGCTCACAGGAGCCTGATATAGCTGTCTCCTGAGAGGCTCTGACAGTATCCAACTAATACAGAAGTAGAGGCTCACAGCCATCCATTGGACTGAGTACAGGGTCCCCAGTGAAGGAGGTAGAGAAAGGACCAAAGGAGCTGAAGGGTTTTCAGCCCCTTAGCACGAACAACAATATGAACTAACTAGGACTAAAACTCCAACCAAAGAGTACACATGGGGGGACTCATTGCTCCAGCAGCATGTGTATAACAGAGGATGGCCAAGCCTGTCATCAATGGGAGGAGAAGACCTTGGCCCTGTGAAGGTTCTATGTCCCAGTGTAGGGGAATGCCAGGGCCAGAAAGTGGGAGAGGGTGGGTTGGTGAGCAGTGGGACGGGGGAGGGAACAGGGGATTGTTTTAGTTTTGGGGTTTTTTTAATTTTCTTTTTTTCTTATTTTATTTTTTTCTTTTGGAGGGGAACTTGGGAAAGGAGATATTGTAAATAAAGAAAACATCTAATTTAAAAAAAAAATGCCTTGGCTAATGCAATGACTAGGCACTCCTAAATCTCCCCCTGCTACCCCAGGCCCAATTGGGGAAGTGGCCAGTGACCACTTACCTGCTTTATTTCCTGCCACTACTATGTTCCCTTCTTTGGAAGTCCTCCTGATTCTCCCTGAGTACTCTCAGTGTCCTGCCCCATGCTCAGCCATTGGCCACTGACATCTTTATTGATAGGTCAAAAACTTATTGTGGACAAGGACCTTCAATATCTGTGCACGCAGATACAAAGCATTAGGCCAATCTGGGAGAGAGACACAGAGAGAGAGACAGAGAAGAGAGTGAGCAAGTGAGCAATGTGAGCAAAAGTGGTGTAGTAAAATCTTATTTTACTTGAGAAAGAACACTGGTGGAAGATTCAGATTCACTAAATTAGGGAGAAGAGTCAACACAGTGTATTCGCCATCTGGCAGAGTATTAAGTCTTCTCCATGGAACAGTGCTGCCTGCTGAACTTAATATGTCAAGAAGGGCTGAGAAGAGCTGTCACGTCATCTCTCAGAGTTTCCTGAACCTTCTGGCTGTTGCTGTTGTTGTTACTCTCAGTGTGGGATGAAGGCAGTGATGCTTTCCCTTGTTTCTTTCATGCTGAGAATTCCTACTCTTGTCACCTGGCTTCACTCACCTATGTGTAGGTAACTCATTTCTTCCTTGGTTGTCCTTTATAGCAGCACACAGCCGTTCCATCATGCCCAAGTCTAGCTAGGGCTTCAGGGTTGCTCATTGACCTAGAAGGCTCTATGAGACTGCAAAATTCTGCCGAGTTTTATGATTTACAAAGGATTGTGTTATCCATAAAAATTAAATGATATCAGAAGATTTAAAAAAAAACTTTTATTTCTATAACTGGTATTTTATAAAATGTTTTCTCCTTTCTCATGATGACAGTGTAATTTATAAGATTTCTACCACAAATGTTTCCCACTAAATATCCTGTATGTCTCAAATCGTAAAAACAGAAGCACATGCAAAATACATGATTAAAATGCAATGGGAAAATGTTTATCTATAAAAAGTGTCTTGAACTGTATGTCAATTGTATTACCTATCTATGAATCTGAGATATTCTAAAATGAACCTAGGAGTGTTTCAGGTCTGCAAGCCAAGTTCCAGACTTTTCTTGATTTTCACAGAAGTGATTTAGAGGTCTGTGGGCATCCCAGAGCCTGTATGATCATTTTAGTCACCTACATTAACCAGTTGTTACATGTTCAGTAGGAAAACAAAGTATTATCAGAGAAAACAAGCACAAAGATCATCACACACTGTGGGTTGGATGCACCTGTCTCCTGAGTCCTGCTCTCTGGCAGCAGAAAGGAGTATTCAGGTAATGTCAGTTAGAGTTATGCTCTAGTCTCCTTACCCCACCCCTTCTTAATTGGGAAAGGACTGGCTTCCTTTTGAGGAACAAAGCTCCAGCAAATATGATCTGGCCTGCTGTGTGAAGGCACTCTCACAAATTCTAGGCCTCACCCTGAGTTTCAACCTTCTTTATATCACATATTCTTTTGAGATGCTTGGAATCTCCCCTGAGAGTAATTTACAGGTGTCTAATGGAACATTTTAAAGATTTTAGAAGGTACAAAGTCTCTACCTTTTGCACTTTCCTACCCCAGCAAGGAACTGTTTCCAAGCTCCCACTTAAATTCTAGCTTAGTTTTCTCAGATAACCAGTGGGAATGCCAAAAGATAGATTAGTTGATTACCCATCCAACTATTGCAATCTATAATATTGATAGTAAGGCTTTTAATGATGTCTTAAATATTCAGATCATGGGAGTAGCTAATTATCCATGACTGGTTTGGGGGCCCTAACTAAAAAATTACATGTATATGTATATATGTATATATATATATATATATATATATATATATATATATGTGTGTGTGTGTGTGTGTGTGTGTGTGTGTGTACATATATATATATTTTTTACATATATATGTATACATACATATACATATATGCATATATATTTGAGCTGTTACATTTTCTCTGAAATAGAAAGTAAAACACAAAGAATCTAACATGGATATAAATACATACTTATATGTATATATCTATACATATATTTTTAAAAATCTTATATTCTCATAGCTGGTGTTTTACAAAATGGTTTCTTCTTTCCCAAAACTACCATGAAATTTATAAGATTTCCATCATAAATGTTTTCATGAGTTAAAAATATATATATACATATATACACATAGAGATACATATATATACATAGAGATACATACACACACATCTATTCACATACACATATATATGTATGTCTTTATATACAAGTTAGATACTTTGTATTTTATTTTCTTTTTCCAGAATAATGAAGCAGCTTAAATTTTAAACAGTACTAGTAGGTACATTAGGAGCCCTGTCATCAGAGCATTAATGAGAGTAGCTTAATATTCCTGGTCTACACCAAATGCACAGCTTATAAAACAATACAGGTTTTAGGGGTTTAGTCTATTTTGAAAGTTATTAGCCGTATAACTAGAGTAAGTCACATAGCCTGTTTGGAGGGCTCTGCTTCTACAACTATAAATTTGGATTAATGGTAATCACAAGGATTCTCAGAGATCATATTTGAAAATTCACAGAGGAATGCCTGGCACACTGGAAGCATTAACTACCTATATGTACTAATATTGTATTCTTTGGGGATGGTAGTTGAACTTGTACTTCCATAGCTGTCTTCTCTCTAAGAACATGAAACATCATCACCCACTTCTGAATACTCTAATGATCGCCCTCTTTTGACATTGTATATTTATCAATTAATACCTGAAGTGACTACAACTATCAGAAATGTGGCCTAAAAATGTGTTTTATTTGGCATTTTAAAGACATTCTTGTAATTTGGGGCTGGAGATAAAAATGTATAATTATACTTCAATAAGATATGAGAGATTTCACTTTGCTTTTCATTTCCTAAGCAGGATTAGTGGAGGGAACAGCATCATAGTCCATGTCTTAGTTGTTAGACTAGAAATGCTGCTTTGATGGTGCTTGGGTAGCAGAGACAGGACCATCTTTAGGGTTTACTGTTGCTAATACAGACTTGCTGGTCAACTCCAGGCTGATGACTGGCTAAGAACATGGACTACCTGCTAAAAATGACAGACACAGTTGTCCACTGAACTCCACACACTAATGCTCACGTGTTCCCACTCATTCATTTGCACACACACACACACACACACACACACACAAGAACTCTTAACTTATACAGTGATAGCATCTCTGGTGAGGTTGGCAAAATATGAAATGAATGCTTACCTCAAACACAGAGAAAGATCCATCGCTGTTGTTGTGTATAATAATCCCTTTCAGGTGTGGAAGCTGGCTTGGAGACTTTTAATTTCAACTTGCCATAAACTAACATTGCCTGAGAACAGTATACCTCAACTGAGGAAAAGTCTAGCTCAGACAAGCCTGAAGGCTTGTTGTATATGAGAAATTCTCTTGGTTGCTAAGTGGTGTAAGAGAGCCCAGCCTACTGAGGAAGGTGATGCTCTTGGACATGCAAGCCAGAGGTATCAGGCCTTGGATTCACACTGCACTGTGGTTTCTTCTTCAGTTACTGCCTCTAGCTTCCTGCCTTTAGTTCCATGCCTGTCTTCCCTCAGTCGCCCAGTGAAAGAGTGTGGCCTGATGGTGTAAGCCTCTTAAACCCTCCCACAATACTGAGGAGGATCATGTGGATTTATTATTATCATTAGCATTACTTATTTTTTTTTTATTACTCTTACAGTTATAGGAAGCAAACCAGAGGGAGGCTGGAATCTGTTTCATTGTTATTTGCTGTTGCTGTGGCCTGTGGTGGCTTCTTCCTCTGGGGTTATACATGGTAGTGTGGAAGACTGACTTTATTTTAAATAGGTGCTTCTGAAATGTCTGTGTTTTCATTAAAAGTCAAGTCAAGTGTCACAAAGGAACATAAACCGTTGTCATCTGAGCAAGTAGAGCCCCTTGCCCTAACATGTTGCTCAACAGAAGTCACTGACAGAGAAGAAACAGCTGACTGAAGTCTGAGGAGAGCATTTTCTAGCAGCTGAGTCTAGACTATCATGAGGCACATGGTGTAGAAAAACCTCTTATCATCGACAGGACTCAGTTATGTTGTCTTTTAAACAAGAGGATTAGAAATACATTGTAGATCCTTACTATTGGCAGAAGCTGCACCAGAATCTCTAGGATGAATCTCACTCTCAGGCAATCACACTAGACTCTCAGGAGTCCTCCGGCATTGGTCTGTACACTCAGACACATGCTGGCTGGAGAAAGCACTTCAATGAAGAGCTCTTCCAGTACGAAGTGCCTTTAAGCCATGTCTAGCCTCAACAGTCCTGACTACCTCTTGATACTTTTTCTTATCTTGACTGGTTAACCTGTCAGGGTCAGGAACTCTTTGCTGTTCAGCTTACTAGCACAGCAGAGGCAGCAGAGATGTGATGCCACTTGACATCTTGCAATGTTAAACCTTACAGTCAACTATATTTGATCTCCCTTGTCTGCATCTCTAAGGAGAATCAGAAAATAAGGTATTTGGAATGTGATGAGACAAATTTGGATGAGATGGAGTTTAGGTTTGTTAGTGGGTTGTGGTCTGGCTGTTTGGGATGAAGATTCATGGATAATAGGATTTCACAACCTCCATCTCTCTCCTCACATCCCTCCATTCCCTTTCCGTGTGAGCACTCTGACCTCTATGCTGTGTGTGTGTTTTTATGGGTCTTAGCCAAAATTTCTGAAAACTTTCTCAACATGTTTCCATAAGTTTCTTCTTTATTGGAGTAGGGTTTCTTTTATATTTAAAAATGTTGCATTTAAAGATGCTGAAGAACAGTAGCTGCTAATTGTTAACATGGTGTTGGGAGGTGGTTTCAGAGTTGTCAGTGTCACGTAGCCCTTTAGCCTGGGAAACCAGGACAAGGTAAAACAAACAAAACAAAACAAACCCCACTTTGAACCCTGTTTCTGTTGGCATCGTTTTATTTTTGAAAATTCTTCCAGCCACTGATGTAGCACCCTGTACTTCTCAAGAAAGGTCTCATTTTATCTCACAGGCAAACAAGTGGATTTGGTAGTTGTTACCTCTATTTTGGAAGTAAAGAAATTGAGGGTTAGAGGGGTTAAATGGAAGGAGATCACCCAACTTACAAGCATTGCAGTTGTGTATGAACTAAGTCTGTCTGCGTGGGCTGGTTCTCCCACAATTCCCTGGGAGGTAGCATCTCATCTTAGAACAGACAGAGAAGATGGAGCTCAGAATAATAAAAAATGGTGCCATAGAGTCCATGTTCAAAAGCCACTTAGCTGGGTCCCTCAAATAGCTTGTTCCCTTGTCATTTGGGTGACTGGATTTATCAGAAGTTCTGCTGTGTGAAGTACCTTTTTGGGTTTCTACATCGTACCCACATGCACATTGAATGTTCCTCAACCACATTCTCCAGGGTCATCCCTCTCACTTTATATTAATACTATTTCTGAATTATTTCTTCTGATGACACCTCTGTCTTATTCCCCTGCCCCCAGCTTTTCTTCCTAACATATATTAATAGGCAACTACAATACAACATTGTGCAAAAGCATTGCATTTCACTGTTAATTATATAGGATAAAGGTAGTGGAAAAAAAGTAGTGTCTACACCTTAGGGTTGTCTTGAAGATATCATTATTGGTAATAATGAAAATAATAGCAAGAGTGAGAGCATAAGTGCAGCTATGTTTTGCACACTTCATGCCTCTGCCCTGTGCAGAGCATGTTCCACTCAATGCTGGTCACACTGACTCCTCCTCCTCATCTCTCATGAAATACATGGTCACACAGAGCATGGAAAATAAGAGGTGTTCCCAAGATAAAGCACAGTAAGGTTTAGAACTCGATGACTGATCATTAGTCTCTAACTCTCAACCATTTGTCTGTGCTGCCTTCTAATTTAAGGAAAGCAATAGGAACAAATGGTGCCTAACAAACGATAAAAGATTCATTCATTTATTCAACAAATAATCATAAGTCTTCTTTGTTCCATGTTCTGGAGGCACAGCAGCAAATGAAACTAATGAGTGGGGGTGTGTGTGCATGCACTCGAGTTTATCTATCGTAAGCTGAGCACCATAGTACATGCCTGGAAGCTCAGCACTTAGGAGGTGGAGTCAGGAGGATTGCACATTTGATCAGGATGAACACTGTCTTAGTTAAGTAAAGAGACACCATGCCCATGGCAAGTCATATAAAAGAAAACATTTACTTGGGGCTGTCTTACAGTTTCAGAAGCTTTGTCCATTATCATCATGGTGAGAAGCATGGAGACATGCAGGCAGACATGGTTCTGGAAAAGGAGCTGAGAGTTTACATTTTGATCCTCAGGCAGCAGAAGTAAACTGTCATATTAAGCTTAACCACCTGAGACTTCAAAGCCTACCTTCACAGTGACACATTTCCTCTTTTTTTTTTTTTTTTTTTTTTT
>NW_022196892.1:2017368-2078228 GCF_008632895.1 Mastomys coucha | reverse complement strand
AACTCACTCAGTAGACCAGGCTGGCCTCGAACTCAGAAATCCACCTGCCTCTGCCTCCCAAGTGCTGGTATTTAAGGCATGTGCCACCACGGCCCAGACACATTTCTTCCAAGAAACCCACACCTATCCAAACAAGGCCACATCTCCTAATAGTGCCACTCCCTACAGGCCAAGGGTTTAAACACACGAGTCTTTGGAGGCCATTCCAATTCAAACCACTACAAACACCATAGCAAGACACTATACTAAACAAAACAAAACAACAATAACAACAACACGCACACATACACAAAACAAAACAAAAACAGAACACCCTGCTCTTTTGTGGGGTAGCAAACACAAGAAGTAAACAATACTTGCATGTGTTTTCTAGTAATGCATGCAGTAGGAAAAAGCAAAGCAGGACAGGTAGTAAAGGATACATACTCAGAGTTTGCCTAGAGAATAAACAAAAATGATAAATGACCACCTAAGAGACAAAGCCTGCTCTTCTTATTCAATTAATACTGATTGCTGGCAGGTTCTGAGTTGGTGTAGTCCTTTACTCTGGACCACATACTGACTCTACTTCTATACTCAGCTCCTCGACATTTGAGTATTAGCTGTTCAACATAAAAATAGAATCCCACCCTCACCTAAAGGCACATAGTGCTTTCAGTGTGAGCTCTGTGATTTAGCAGTTATTGGGCTCAGCTGCTCAGCAGGCTGCAGTCACTTAGGTATGTGTAAAGTCGATACTCCCTGTGTGTGAACACAGTTGCTTTTACACGGGCTCATCCTTCGCCAGGCTTCTGATCCTGTTAGTGCTGCTTAATACAAGATGGTATTATGTATGAAGAAATGCAAGGTAGAAAAGTTAGACAATAAAGGGTACTTGATTATAATTCTGGGTAAAGGTGTTGTATATGCCCTGGAATTGTCACTGGAACTTGGACAGTGACATAAATACCTGGCACTGAAGTGTTTAATTGCAAAAGTGAAGTCTGTATCCATCATCCTTAGAAACAGAGTTTAAAAGGCAAAGTTCACCATTTTTCCCTTTGGAAAACAAAGTCCCTCGGCTTCCTGCACTAACGGAGGCCAATTTACACACAGAGCAAGAATAAAACTTTGTGTGCATATGTGTGAGATATGCATGTGTCTGTGCCTATGGGCAGGTGTGTGTACATACATGAATGCATGGGAGCCCAAAGGAAGATATCAGGTCCTTTTATATCTCTGTCTTCCTTACTTCTTTGGGACAGTGTCTCTCATTGAACCTGGAGGTCACAGCTAGGCTGGCAGCAGAACAGCCTCAGCCATCCTCTTTTCTCCATTCCTTCCCTGTGGTAAGAATTTGGGAATTTTGGTTTCTTCGAAAAACACAGAAATATAAGAACATGCTTTCAATTTAATCCTAGGTGTGGGATATGGGGCTGCTTCGGATTGTTCACAGCAACTGGGCTGTAATTTGCTTCTGGCAGGGGTGTGGTTTTATCAGATGCAGATCATTTCTGCAATTGTGTGACATTTGAAACTCTGGAGTCTTTTCAGACTGTATATAAATGCTAGGGCCCTGAGAGACTGAGGGAGGAGGGAGCTTTGGGTTGGTGTTGTTTATTATTGCTGCAGTTTAAGTAGTGGGGTGCAAAGAAGAAACAACAAGAAGAAACTTGTGACAACAAAGATCAAACTTGCCCCCAAAGAACTCTATGCCTATAATCAACAAAACGTAGCCTAATGATAATAAAGCCCCCCTTCAAACCCCTGACTTTATTTTGAGATCTCTTTCCTTTCCTCTCTTTTTTTTTTCTCTCCTGTGTAGTGTTAGATGGTTGAAAGGGTGGGGAAAAGTTGGAGAAGTGTGAAAGAAAGAAGAGCCTACACAGTAGCAAAAGGCCAGCTACATTTCCCCTCATATAGCTCTGGGATTTCAGGTACATGTGGTCGGTCATGCCTGACTTGGCTTAAGGTGGGGATGGTGACAATCAAGACTCTGGCCTTCATTTTTAAATAGCAAGTACCCTTACCTATTGAGTCATCTACCCAGGTCTAAGGATACCACTGCTGTTTTATTCTCCTTTCTTCCCTTGAGTATTTACATCAAAGCATCTGTTTGAGCTCATGGGTACCTTTTGGTCAACCAGCTTGGCACTGTCAAGGTTCTTGTCCTGGCAACCCTCTTGGGCCACCTTTACAGTCTTTTGCTGAGTATGTAGTTAGGGGTTAATCCATATCAGTTGTTGAAAAGTGCCATATGGCCCAAATTAGACATCTTCTTAACAGATGACATAGATTGGATTGGTTTTGTAGGGGAGTTCTCCCCCCAAAATATTTATACTTCTTAGAAGACATAACAAACAGTGCTATGAAGTATTACTTATTGAGTCCTGATTTAGAGAAGTACTAAAGTAACAGTAAAGTTTTAGATGTCATGCTCACATTTTTGTTGGGGGATGACAGTTATAGAACTCATGAGAAGCACGCAATATGGAATGAGAAGAAAACCCAGATCTTGCCTGGTTGCTACAGTCAGGGGGAGTAGAATATAGTGAAAGAGTAGAAAACTAATCTCAAGAACTCTTAAGCCATTCTGTTGGTGTGTTCTATTTAAAAGGACACATTTGTGCTTTGAGATCATATTTTATAGAAAATTGTCCTGGTTCAGAATAATTAAAGGCATCTTCTTTAGGACTCATGACATAATTTGCCACAGACTGGGGTTTTCTTACGGGGTCCCTTGTACCGTAGGATGATGGGTTCTGGCCAAGTGTGCACGGGATTCGGCTGTGACAAACTCAACACAAGTAGAGTAGGATCTGAGTGTATTTTTTAAAAATGACATGAGACTTTTACAATCATTGTTAAAGAGAGATGAAAAATCTGGCAGCTCAGTAGTCGAGATACATCTGAGGCCATCTAAAACACACTGGGTCTAAAACATCAGCCATCTCCTCTGGACTGGTGAAGCTCCCCCGGGCTCCGAGCATGCTCAGGTCTGGGGGTTGGGGGGCTGCAGGCCAGGAGGGTAGAGGCTCGAATCTCCAATCCTGAATCTCAAATGCTCAATCTCTTGAATCTCGACTGGTGTTGCACCCCCACCCCCAGCCCAAGCGCTCTGGGCCCAGTGGACTGCGGACTGCACAAATCTAAGTCCTAGTCCACCTAAGTTCTAGTTCGAGTCAGAGTGCAAACGAGTCAGAATGCTGAATGCAGACTGCTGTATGTTCTCTCTCTCTCTCTCTTTCTCTCTCTCTCTCTCTCTCTCTCTCTCTCTCTCTCTCTCTCTCTCTCTCTCTCTCTCTCTCTCACACACACACACACACACACACACACACACACTTGGCTCAAGGTCCCGCCCATCCTAGGTAAAATGCCCGCTTTGCTAATCATTTGGGAAAGTAGAGACTGTCTCTTGCTAATTCCTAGGAGTGGTTCAGCTGCAGTACTCTACTGAGAATGAGGATTTTACTCGACCTTGCCCTGGGATAAGCCTTCTATTCTGTAAATTTCAATGTCCTACCCACCATGCTGGAGGCAATTAGTCTGGGTGGGTAAATTCCAAGACAGGGTTTGGCTAAGATGTTGGAACATTGGTGAAGGTCAGAGAGCAATGTCCAATTTTGTCCAGCTGTAAATAAATCATATTTTGGTGGGCACCTAGCACACGAGTATGAGGACATATCTGGGCTACCTCTGAGTTAGGGGTGCCAGGCAACAATGCGGGGGCAGGAGACTGACTTTCCTTGAAGTTTTGGCCTCAAACTGCTGTCATGCAAAATGTGCATGGCAATAATTGACATTCAGCAAGTTGATAGATGTTGCCTAATTAAAATACATGAAGATTTGCAGGTGGGGAGAACATGTGCAAAGGCCCTGTGGTAGGGAAGAGAGTCCAGGAGAACATATGTGAGATTAGAGAAGACCAAAGGCATGGGGTGAGATTATGGAGGTAACTGAGCCAACAAATGCCTTCAGAGTCATGTTTAGGATTTAGGGTGTTTTATCCCAGGTACAGTGAAGAAGCCAGAAACAAAAGGATCAGACTTGCATTTTAATAAAGTTAGTGTAGCTGTAGAAGGAAAATAAATTAAATATAAGTAGAAAAGAAAGGCTTTGGGATGGCAGGTGTTTAAATAGAATGAGAAGACAGACTAGTTAATACTGTTTCAGGAAGCATGAGAAGTGTCAGGAGCAAGGAACTGAGGATACTGAGACAGGGACAAGACATGACCCTGGCTAGGCCTCAAAGGAAGAGTAAATGCTCAATTGGGTGGGGTTTCATCGATAGACCTATTGGGATTGCAAATGAACGAGAAGGAAAGGAAGTGAAACAAAACAAAGGCAGAGATGGTGCTGGGCAAAGAGTATCAGCGACATGATCAAAGTCCAAGGTCAAGGTAAGTACAGAGTTTCCTTTTGCTCCATGGAGAACCTAAGGGGTTCAAGCAGAAACATAGCTAAGAGAAGCACAAGACTGACTTGCCTCTGAGGCCTGTTGGCACCTAGAGTAGCAGACAGTGCCAGTGGCACAGATGACTTCCTGTCAAGATTTCAGCTGTGGTTTCACAGGGCCCAGACACTGTGGGTCAGGGGCTCAAATACTTCTGATCTTGGGACCAAATGGACTCTCTAGAGAATGGCTGAGTGCACAGAATTGCAGCTGGTGAGTAAGAATGAGTGAGCATCCTGCCCACATAGAACTCACTATGCCCCCTGGACATTTCCAACTCAGTCGTGTAAGGAAGTGTTCTTGGGGTGTTCAGTGACTTGTGTTCCCTCTGGATCTCATCAGTTGTTCACAAGAGATACACATGTGTTAGTAGTGATGGCAATCTCATTGCTGAGGATTAAGTGATCCTTAGTTTTCAGAAAGCATCACTTGAAGCTTCCCTAGCATCTTAACTGTTCTCACCATGTTACTCTGAATTTCTAGAGTTCCTTAAATGTATAACATAGCTAAGCCTACAAGATGGATATTTCTGAGTACCCAACTTTAGTGGAACATGGTCCACTGGTTGTACAGCAACAGCACATGACATGACATAAAAGAGACCAAGCCACAGACAGCTTTGTCAATCCAAGGCTAGCATGCAAGAGAGCCTGGTACATCTAAGCAGAGCCTATGTGAAAGGGTCAGCCCTCCCAACTTAAAGATAGATTGGATGATAAAAATGAGAATGACATAGAAAATCACATTGGTACTACCATTGATTGTGCTTGCTGCCATTTAATGATGCATATAAGAAACTCAGTGACATCTCATTTCCTCTGTGCAGTGACTCTTAAAATGTCCACAGTCACACCCATGTTAGAAATGAACAAATTGAATTTGAAAGAACTTACATTGCTTGCTCAGGGCCTTGTAAGTCACAAAGCCATATATAAACCAGAGATTGTGTATTAGTCCAGGTTGTCTAGAGTAGCAGAACTTGTTGGAATGACATACAGGCTATGGCCTAACTAATCCAACAATAATTGGCTATGAGCAGAAAATCCAAGAATTAGAAATTGCTCAGTCTGTGTGCTGGATGTTTAAGCTGGTCTTCAGTATATTCTGGAATCCTGCAAAAGGGGAGAGTAGAATGCTAGTGAAGGAATGGACTTGCTACCAAGGGCAGGCAAGCAGGGAAAGCAAAAGCTTCCTTCTGGCTTCAGCAGAAGGTGTAGCCAACATTAAAGGTGTCTTTCCACCTCAAGATCTGGATCAAAGGTGTGTGTCATCCTACTTCAAAAGTTTGGATTGTACTAGGAGTGGATCCACCCACTTCAAACTAAGCCAAAAAAACCAAACAAAGCAAAACAACCACCACCACAACAACAAACTCTTACAGGTGTGCCCTTCATTTCTGGACTGTAGTTCATTGCAGATGTAGTCAAGTTGACAAACAAGAAGAGCTGCCACAGGTTGCCCGTATTTAACATTTACCAAAGATTCTATCATAGTTGCTAAGGTCTGTTGAAACAGATGAGCTGCTCCAGATTCAGTTGTGAAGGGAAACACAAGTGCAGTTGAAAGAGCAGCCCATCCCCCTCCTGATGTTGGCCCATTCCTTTGCTCACAGCTTCCTCTGTCTAGTCCTCAGACACAATGGAATCCTCATTATAACAACCTCCTAGCAAAGATAATAACAGTGTTTCCTTGCTCCCATGTGTGATCACATTTTCTAAAGGAAAAAAAAAAAGTTATTACACTTATCTACGCAGCTGCTGTCCAAAGATTTTCCATTCCCTGTAATTTCTTAAGCTTGTAAAACTGCCCACTTTCAAATATAACTCAGAATGCTGAAGGCGGAAATTCATTTCCTTGAACTTTATTTAACTAGGCCACAGAATCACTCTGAGAGAATCATTTAAATTAATATGTGGCATTACTGTATTAAAGGGAAAGAACTTTCCCCTTAATTCCCAATTTCAGAGTTTCTCCAAACCTCTATTCCATGCTCTGACCCCATGATTGTACTCAACCTAGTCACTGACAAGCTGCCCATACTCTGAAACCACACTGTCAGGCTCTGGGTTCTGAGGACTAACAGAAGCGGAGATTGCATTAGATTGGATTTTTTTCCTTCTTTAGTTGTTCAGTCAGCTGGGTCACCAGTGAACTCTGGCAGTCTGTAGAAAGCAGGAAGAAAGAAAGAAATCAAAGGCTCGAATAGGATGTGTAGACAGTTGCATCCTAAGTGACAATCCACCCCCAGCTGGGTTAATGCTGGACGAGACAGCTTGGATGAAAATTTACGAGTCCCAGAGAACAACAATAAGCAAAATTAACGAATGGCAGGATGAGCAGCAGAAGGAGAAAATCAAGCATATGCTGCTCATTCGAACAGGGGTTTCATTAAAAATCTTCTTCATTGCACCCTAAAACAATCTGTCCTTGCCAGATAACACATTGGACACCAAAAGCTGCTCCCTTCACTTGCTTTCTTAGTTGTAAGCCAACCCTTTAAAAATCAGAACACAGCTGCTCATGACAAAATAAATTTGTCAGCTTGTCTTTGAAGGTAAAATAACTCGGGGGAGCTTCGTGCTTCCCACCACTTACTGACGGCAGTGAGCTGTGCTGGTTGTTTGTATGCAGTCAACACCAGTCAATAAACATCTGTTGGAATGAGAGTGGTGGCTCTTTACGACGCATTATGCTTCATTAGGAATTGGTTTTGTCTTCAAGGGAAGGGGGGAAAACAACTCATGTAATTAAAGAATAGTATCTTGTGCTCTCATATTTTCCCCTTAAAGACCTACATTCTTTTCAAACCATTATTTACAGTACATTTATCAGCATTTAAATGTAACTACCTCTCCTCAAACAACCATCTGTTCATAAACACCATCCTTTTGGCCTTCCCAGAGGTAAACTTGGCTGAGTGGCAGTAAGTGGTGGCATTAGTTGATAGATATGTATTAAGGATCAGTGTTTAGAAATGGTTCTATCAAAGGGTGTGGTAGCTAAAATTGTCAAGACCAGATATCTCCACCAGTTCTTTTCAAAGACTGTTCTATGTCTATGTGATATGTCTGCAGTATCAGGCAAGCCATACCTTTTATCATATAGAAAATGCCACATTTTTGAAGGGTGGCTTGGATTATTCATGTAAAAACAATAAAGTTGGGCTACAGGTGTGGTCACTTTCTAGGCACTGAGGGAAGCATTGTTAGGTGAACTTAACATTTAACATGCCCAAGTACACAAATAAAGCATACAACACCTGATAATGGCCCCAAATTATTCAAAATACAGTAGCTGTTCCCATTAGCTTCATATTTATTTAACCAGTGCTTTTCAGGGAACAGAAAAGCAAATAAACTCTTTAGTGGAATCACAAAGCAGAGTGTGGAGCAAGCTCAAGCCTTACGGAAATAATTTTCCTTCCTGTAGAGTACACACTAGAGGCTAAGAATAAAAGGGGGCTCTGGTGGGGGTGGTTTTGTGTGATTCAAAGCTTTTTTGAAAATCATGGTTGTCCTGGTTTCCTTACTGTTGCTGTGATAAACATCATGGCCCAGAGCAACTGGGAGAGGAAAAGATTCATTTCATTTTACAGGTTGTAGTCCATCAGGATGGAAGCCAAGCAGGAACCTGGAAGCTGAAGGGAAACAAAATCATGGGTGAATGCTACCTCATGGTTCAATCCGAGGCTACATCGTCAGCTAGGCTGCTTATACAATACAGGTTTAGAAGGGTACTGCAACAGACATTGGACTTGAGTCTTCTACATCAGTGAGGATTCAAGAGAAAGACACACAGACATGTCCATAGGCCAGTCTCATGGAGGCAGTTCTTCAATTTATGTTCTCTCTTCTCCTCATGTCAAGTTGAAAAGCCATCACAATGGTTAAAGAATTCCACATAGGGACTGTTGATACATACAACATTTTGGGACTCTGAATACGTTGAATATGTTTAATTTATACATTCAGGGGCTGGAGAGAGCTCAGCAAGTGCAAGGTGCTTGGTGCTCTAGTCTGGTGCCCTCAGTTCAAAGCCAGGAACCCACACAAAGGTTGAAGTAGTGAACCAACTATACAAAGTTGTCTTCTGACCTACACACACACACACACACACACACACACACACACACACACTCAAATTATTATACTGTGTCAAATTGAATAACAAAGTAAGATTGCAAAAGAAGAGGTATCCTTAGGTAGTTTTGAGGCAGAAGACTTTTCTCTAGTTGTGCTCCTGGTTCATAGACGTTAGGAAAAATTACACAGAAAATGCTGTAGATGGATGTGCATTGCATAAAATAGAACTTTTTTGTCACTCTACGTGCCTGAACAATGCTCTGTTTCCATTGAGCAGAATACATGTCTATAAGATACTCAGCAAATTTAGAGGATTAAGACATGTTGGGGAATATTTGGGCCATAACTGCATCCTGGAGCTTTTGCCTGCCCTTTCACAGTTACCCTGGCATCTCAGAGGCTCTGGGAAAGTTAGTGATAAACATGTACCTTCCTTTTGCTTAACTCCAGCATCACTGCAGTTTCCTTTACATAAGCCCTTCTGTTCAGCTCGTATTTTAGCATCTAGCAGCAGGCATGCCATGGAAACACACTTTGTTAATGTTAACCTACAGTGGTGTCTCCTCAGCTTGTGTAACTAACACATTGCGTGAGGACTAATGGATCAGAAGGGCTGAGGAACAATGGCTGAAAGTCCCACTGGGAGTCAGAGACTTTTGGTAGAAGATCAGCTACAGCTGGGTGTCATGGGAAGGATGCTGTCTGATCTTTGAAATTAGGTTACTTAGCTTCCCCCAAAAAGGACAAAGAGGATGATAAAAATGAAGACCCACCCAATAACTGGGTACGGGGCCATGTAAAGGTTGAGTAGATATGGAAGGTCAGACCAATTTCAACCTGCTTTGATTAAAGATAGTAGACTTACTTCTAGTTCCACCTTAGTAAACTACCTTCTCCCTCCATAAACAATGTTAAAGGCACAGCTCTGTTCTCTCTTCTCTTTCTCCTTCTTTCCTTTTTCCTTTTTTTTTTCTTTTCTAGGTTTTAATGTTTGTTGTTGTTGTTATTAGTGTTGACTGTAGATTGAATGGACTGAGAAATGGCTCAACTCCTAAAGCATGCTTCTGGATGTGTCTTTGAGTTTGTGTCCAGAGACAGTTAAACCATGAGGGCTTGGAACTAAGCTGCAGGTTTATTGTGGAGTCATAACAAGATGACATTTTAGGCCTATGGGGAAAGGTGGGATGTAGGCCTCACTGGAGGAGGTGAGCCACTGGGGGGGGGTCTGCTCTTGGTGGCTAAATCTTTCTCTGCCCCTTCTCTGTATCCTTATTCTCAGCTCTCTGAATTGCTCTCCTTCATAACGGCAACCTTAGGAAGATGAACTCTAAGCCAAAGCAAATCCTTCCTTCTCATTGCTTATGTTCGGTGTTTTGTTAAAGAACACAAAAGTAACTAATGTATTGACTTACTACCTTGAACCAACCAGATTTTTAATTAAACTTAGTTTTCTGAGTTGCCTAAAGTTCACATAGCTCCCTGCTCCCTTTTCTGGCAGTCCCTCACTTTATTAACACCTCCATTCCTAGGTTCATACTGCAGAACTGAATGGAAACTGTGATCTCACCTACAGCAGCCCACAATACTGCATGGTTTTTAGTTAGTCACCAATAGCTGCAGCTGAGAGCAGTTGCCTTCCTAAGACAATCCAGAATGAAGTACAGTTCTTTTCCTGGTTCAAAGTCCTTCCAGATTGGCCAGGACGTAAAAGACCCAATTTGTGCAGGTACTTCGAGTATTTTTGTTGCTCAGTTCTCACGTGTTGGATGACAATGAAATACATCAGAAGGATCTCATGACTGTCATATACATTGCCAATGTCCTCTTTCCTCTCTTCTCATGCCCTCAAATGGCTTTTTCCCATATTCTCTTCTTTCACATTTCTTTCTCACTTTCCTCCCTCCCCTCTCCTTTCTTCTCTCATTAACTGCTCTTTTCATTCTTTCCTTTCTTCTGCATTTTACCCCAAAGTCCATTATTTTACCTCTAAATTTCATACAGTGTTTGCAGTGTCCCTTGAGTTGGACAAGGCTTATCCTGCAAGCAGGGAAGCAGAGGTACATTCAGCAGTGAGATGCTTCTCAGAGAACATCTTGCCAAGTGCTCATCAGTGGTATTAAAATGATGGATTATAGATTTTTTTCCCCAGCTTCTGCTACCTATGACATTTTTCTAAATGGGCATGTGTTCTTATACAGTACTTAGAACTATGACAGCTGGATGGGTTGTGCAGGTTTCTGCTTATTTGTAGATCTGTGGACGAACTAGGAGTTGGGGTAAAAGCAGGTCCAGATTTCCTTCAACCAGTAGACTTGGGGAACAAGCTTTTGCCTTGAGAGCCATCAGTTGCTCTCAGTCCAAGAGGACTTGTGGTACTGCAGAATTGTCTCTGCACATACTGCTTCTAGTCTCCATGAGTCCTTATAGGCTCCCGAAGTAGCACATCAGCTTTTCTGTAAGCTCAAGACTTCTCACCAGGCACCCGTGACCATGGCAGTGTTTCCCAAAAGGCCCTAAAATTGGCTCTACCATTATGCCTGTGGGTTGTTTGGATAGTTCCTGCTCCCATCTAAAAAGGCCTCCCCAAAATTTCCATACTCCCAGCTCCTTCACTTTCCAGTTTGCTTTGGTCAGCAGTTGTCTCAGAATCCCATTTGATTGAGTCTTTCTCAGTTGATAAACAAGGGGCAAGAAACCAGGAGGTGAGACTTCCTCCCACTGGTCTGGTTGCATTTTATGATAAAAGAATTTAATATATTTACAATTAGTTTCAAATACTAATTTTAATATAAATTACATTTTGATCACTGGTATCTTGCAGGCTGGTCACTGAATTTAATTAGTCCTCTCTCAGTATTCCCTCTTAAGGACCACACCAAGCCCTGGCAGGTGACAAAGTCTGATTCTCACTTGTATTGACAGAGAGAGAGGGAATTGGTTAAAAGAGGGTATGTTAATACAAAATCTTTAACATGTAACACTATGAAGACGCTTTATTCTCTAGATATAAGAAATCACAACTCACTAAGGGACAAAATAATTTAAGTTCAACAACATTTTTAAAAAGCCTCTCGTCTCTTAAATAATAGTCTCTTGAAGTAAATGCATAGGAAATCAGTGAACTATTTTGTGTAGCTTTACATGTGTTCTCATATGCATGTACATATATGTCAGGTGTCTCTCTAATACATAAACACACATAGATGCCTGTAAGCACAGACAGATTTTCCTGTGCTCTGCTAGACAATATAAAGCCCCACAACTTTAGATTATTCTTTAATAAAAATCCACACTATGAGTTTTTGTTAAACAATAAGCATTGGTTTGCTAATTCTTATTTAGTTGGCTTTAAACTCTCCAATAATTAGATATTTTCTAAGATTTGAAATAAATACTGTAGAAGGCCACCAGTTATTTTTTAAATAGAAGACATAATTTTCTTTTGAAAAGGAATTTTTGCTATTATGATTTTATCCAAATGTTAATTTGATTTATGGAACAGATATTGAATTCCTTCTGTTCACATTCATGGCCTAGTAGGTGCCATGAAGAATTTAAGTCGCTGTACCTGTTGGTTTGTATTAACACTGCTTTTTATCATGAATGCATTAATTTATATGCATCCATACATGTATCTGTATACATGTAATATCTGAAACTAATAACACTAATTATACAACTAATTTTTCTATTTAAATGCACTGAAAATCAAAATTTTTGTTCAATATCATGAAGTTAATTTATAAGCACCCAACTTAAGAACTATTGGAGATAGTAATACTGGTTGAGAAACGTTAGAGATGTATGACTTCTTTCATTATTTCCAAAATATTAAGTATTTGAAGAAGGCTTTATATCTTTGGTAATTATTTGTATAGGATTCTTGGGGGGATGTTTATAGTTTGTAATTGTGGGAGAGTTGTTTATGCTGATAAAGTCCCTCCTAAGTTACTAGCCTTCAAAGAAGAGAATATATAGACCATTACTATATTCTGAAAATATTACCTATTTCATCATATAGGGTAATGTATGTGAAATACTTTTTCAATTGATATATATTATATAAAGGGTATATACTAATGGGTAATGAATACTACCCAATACAGTATATTGCTCATGAATCATAAGGTATGAGTAGGTTTAGCAAGTTATGAACTACACCCAAATTTCAAATGTTTTTTTTTTCATACCTCTGTATGAAGGAAATATCTAGGGTCTTGAAAAACTTTATATTTATTTTGTATACTCTGGTAGTTTGAATGAGAATGTCTCCATAGTCTCTGATGTTTAAAAACTTGATCCCCAGTTGCTGACACTATTTGTATAGGACAAGGAAGTGTGAGCTTGCTGGAGAAAGTATGTCACTGGGGTGAGCTCTGAGAGTTTAAAGATTCATGCTGCTATTTCTAGTTCACTCTCTGCTTCTTTCTTGTGGTTCAAAATCTGAGCCTGCAGCTTGCTAAGCCAGCTAGCATGCCTGCCTGCTGATGTGCCTCACTACCATCATGGATGGGCTTTCTCTCCTCTTTTCTGAATCATAAGGCCATATAAACCCTCTGTAAGTTGTCTTGGCCATCGTGTTTTATCACAGAAGAAGAAAAGTAGCTAATGCAGGCATACAGACTAGTAGTAGAGAAATTGACAAAATGAAATTATTAAAGACAAAATTCTTTAAATTGTTAAAGTTATTTAAAACAAATTCTTATGAGTCAGCTAACTCATAACTTGCTTCCTTTTTATAAATATTGCATGCAGATTCTTGGCAATGAGTGAATTAAGTGTCTTAGTTATTTGACCACATTTATTCCCCTTTTAACCAGCTACATTTCTGTGGTACGAGAACAGCTTTACTGGAGTTTTTGGCAACAGACAGCAAACTGTTATGATGAAAAAATGTAGCTTTTTAGTGACATACATCTGTTTACCAATTCACATTCAATATTTAAATTATATTCTCTCCTTTTGTAGCTCATGTCCCTGTAGTAACTTTATTCATTTATTTATTCACAAGATCCTTTAAAGTTAAACAACTCTACCAATTTATAACTCATGATTAAGAAAAGAAAATTGTTAGACCCAAACAGATCTGTCCTTGAATCTGAAATTTTGTCATTTATACAAACACACACACACACACACACACACACACACACACACACACACCATTTCTACATAATTACTTCATTTTTCTGAACCCAGTTACTTAAATTTTGTAAGTAAATTAGATTGCAAATATGAACATTTGTGATAGGAAACTTGGATACTTGAAATGTGGTAAATGCTCAGTGAAGGTCATTTCCCACTCATTCAAAAATAACATATGAACGCTAATCCTGTGATCAATATTACAACACCACCAATGCCTAATTTCCTTGCTTTTTTTTATCCCCAGTTTGATTAGAAATAAATAAGTTTACAAAGAAAGAAAGAAAAGTGAAAGCTAGTTAGGAAAGTGACCGTACTATTTAACCCATAGACTTTAGACTTGAAATTAGAATATGCATGTGTCATGAGTGCTTTGATCAAATTTAAAACCACAATGCCTTCACCACTAACTACATTGCTGCTCTTGTTATTCCTGGCTTATTAATTACATAGAGATTATACAGCAAAGATGGATGGCATTGCATCCTGTGCAGTAATGCCATAATGGATGCTAGTTAGAAATGGATAGATCTTTTTCTACAATTATTTCCCATTTTGTGGCCCATGTAATCATTATATAAATGTGAAAATGAGTTTTAAATTAGGGTTTAACAATTAAGTAAACACAGAAAATGATGTGAAATTCTACTGCAAAAACAGGTATAATATTTTCATTCATTTCCTTCCAAGGTTAGAGAGATATTCACATTTAAATATTTTCAAACAATGAAGATGAAAAACATCCTGTGACCTTGTTTTCCACAAATCAATATTGACCTTGTACTTGAGAACATTTTTTTGCTTAGGGCGATAATAATAGCTTAGCCGTCTAGTATACCCTCTCCTCACAGGAATGCTTGTATTTCCTTTCCAGGATGTTCTGCTTCTCAGAATTTTGATTGACATGCAGGTTTAGCTAGAATAAGTTAAGGTGCTACTAAAAAATATGCAATATTCCTTCTTTTAATACTAACTAAACTTTGAAGAAGAAAAATTATGAGAAGAAGCAACATCAGTTTTTTCTCAGAGCCCCAGCCATAACTGATAACATTTTCCATCAAAAAAAAGGAGGTTGAGTCTACTTTCTATTTTAATATTCCCTATGAATTATTTCACTATATGGTTGGTTTTTCAGAAAGATGTGAATGATAAAGTCCCTTTGGTTATGGATGTGTCCAGAATTGCTGAATGAAATGTTTTGGTTCAGAGAGTCTTTTGGTTGAACATCTATATGATTTCAATTTTTTAAACCAAATGAATCCATTCGTTTTGAGAACTGATTCTGCTCTGTTGGGCAGAGTTGCATAAGAGGCTGTTAGTACATTTGTTATATGGCAAGCACTATGCTAGGCCTCGAGAATGTTTAAAAATCAAAAGAAGAAAGAGAGAGAGGAAACTACTGCCTACCCTGTCACTCTGAGGAAGCTTGTACCCTTCACACACACTTTTAAAAAGAATGAAAGAAAGGGAGCTTCAGCAGAGTGTTGCAAGAATATGGGAAGACTGTTTTATAAGTCTGAGTTCTTAATGTGTAATAATGTCCAATAAGATGTTGAATCACTGCTTTGTGCATAAGTCTATATACTTCCATGGCCATGGCCATTTCCATCATAAAAGGCTGCATCATCTTTCAATAATATCTTTAAGATCTAGCTATAAATCAGCCAAGTAATAAATTTGAGGTTGAACTGTAACAGCTAGAATGTTCCAACACCTTTGAATCTTCCGATTATCAATAGTGGATTTAACCCACCCTGCAATTGAACAATGGGAAACCCATTGGGCATAAAATTCTGGACTCAGCCTTCATCCCTCACTACTACCACTTACAAACATTTTTGACTTCGTGTAGTATAAGAATCAAAAATCATCTTGGAATCTCAGTGATAGTCCCTTTGCACATATTGTTGCTGAGTGAATTTTATCCATTGCTTGCTGTGTGAGCTGTCAGGATAATTTGACATTTTAGACTCCCATCTGGTTCTGAAGAAAGCTTATCATTGATCCAGCTCTCCTCTAGTGCCACAAAAGAATGAGTGGCTATAGGAATATGTGGTACAAAACAGATAGACTAAGTACCTCTTAAAACTAGACCAAGCTGAGGTCAGGGCAAGTTGGATGCTATATTGGAAGGAGGTAGAAAGAAAGACAGAGATATTCATACCAAAAGAAAGAAGTGAACTGGAAGAAAACAGTAATTCTTGTGTGAACTTTGCCTGGGGAGATGTGAATAAATGTCTATGCACCCCAGATAGAGTACCAATGACAGACCAACAAATGCTTCCATCAATAACAGACCAATGGGTGCTTCCATCAATGATAAACCAAGAGATGCTTCCAACCAACTCCAGTTTTGTTCATTGGGCCTACAAAAACCTGGACTCACCAAACAACTTCAAAAAAATTTCACTCTGGCATTGGGGGAAATCTCTCAAGAGCTGTAGAGGTGTACCTGCTGTCAACCTTCCACTCCATGAGTCCTCTGGAACATGAGAGACCATGAGCCATTGTGATAAAATTACATACAACTGGGAGAAGGGATGAGGAGTGAGGGAGTGGCTGGAGTATCAGGTAAGAGGCTAATGCTCATCTTAGGCCTTTCATGAGGGATCATCAAGAGGCTTGGCCCTAAGATGGTAGCATCTATGCTATAGTGTGAGGACAATATTACTCAATGGAGATTGATAAACATGTCCTGTCTATTTTGTTCTGAGTGCTGTTTCCAATAGTGCTCCTCTATTTCTGGGCTCCCAAGTCCTAACAAATATCACTACCTATATAGCTGACTCCGAAGTCCTAGACCTAATGCTAGAACTTTTGTGTCACCTCCTAACTTGTGTATTTTAACTACTTTCTAGGAACACTCAATCTAAATGACCATATATCTCCTAAGCATTAAAAAACCCACCTGCTTATGTTTCCTCTCAGTAATGAATAGTTCAAATCAGAATCTAGAGATGAACTTGACGCTTCCTACACCCCCTTCTTCTTGAATTCAGTGTGTCCAGAAAGTACTTTAGAGTTTGATCTCTAAATGCTTTGTTTGCTACTCCATTTCCCCTTGTCACTACTGTCACCACCTAATCATGATTTCTAATTCTCTCCTTTAAACTATCAAATGACTTACATGTTTACCATTGCTATGTTGCTATTCTGGTTCTGTTGTGTTCCTTTTATAGTTTGTGCCCCCTGAACTCTCACTAATCATGAAAAGGCATTTCTGTTGCCTTCTCTTCAACACATCTCTGTTTCTCTTCATCGAATCCTTTCTCATTTCCCGCTACATGGTCCAGTACCCGTCTGCTTCTCTAGGATTCCTCACATGGTCTTCCTCTCTGAAATATCCTGGATGAACAGGTCCTGAACCTCTTAAATAGGTCACGCTATCAACTCACTCTTCTGCATATTCAGGTCTCTCCTCAGCAATGCATGCTTCTATTTTTCTGCATGTTATCTTCTCAGCAGTGACTTGCTCTTTGTTTTTAATCTGAGCATCATCTACACTTTTTTCCAATTTGGAATCTATCGCAAGACCACATTAAATACTTTTTCTATCAGAATATTATCTCAACTTATATCTTCTCTTCCATTGGACTGTTACCTCTGAGGGCAGTAGCCTAGCTTGTTTGACTCAGCACATAGAGGGATAATTAAATAATGAATATCTATTGAAGAAATTAGTGATTGGATATATGAGTGGGCAAATAAATAGCTCAGAGGATAAGAAACTCAAATTCCCTCTAGTGTAGATCTTTAGCCTCCCTCAGTATTGATAGATACTTCATGCATTCAGATATTACTGTTTAAGGAATTAAGAGCATGGACTTAAAATCAGGGCCCCTTAGTTATAGTGATCTGTGTGTTAGTCACTTAATATCCTTTAGTTTCATTTTTCTATCAACTAGAGGCTATATTGCCTCATAGGTATTGCCATTGAAGGGATGAAATGGAATGTTCCCTGTGAAGTATATCTTGAGAGGCTGCTTATTCCTAGTGAGACTAAATTAAATGATAGCTATGACAGTGATTGAAAATTGTCAAAGAATTGCAAAGAGAATTGGAACCTTTGACAGTGATGACTGTATCACAGGACAGAGTGGACCATCCTTATTACATTGTCCTCTGTCTGTCATGATTATTCATGCACACAGTACTGCACTGCAAATGCCTCATCTATCTTCTGCCAGAGAAGACCCCGTGGGCCACTTACAAATCCACTCTCCAGCAGTTACCACATCTTGCCTGTTATAGTTTAGTCTAATTACTTCAGTGACTGTCAGGACTTCAGTCTAAGTCCCTTCAGTATACAGAACAAAGCCACACATAATGAATACGACAATTTGCTAGAGAAAAGAAGTTGCTGTCTTGAGATGGACATAGAATCTGAGTCTGGCTACCTGATTTATATATTACTCACTTTTCCATCACTGTGACAAAATGCCTGAGATATTTGCTTTAAAACCAGGGAAGAGTGAGTTTGTCTCATGGTTTCAGAGGTTTATTTTATCCACCATCCTTTGATCCCTGTAGTAAGGAGTTGCAAGAGTTGCATAATAACAGCAATATATGGCATGCAAAGTTGCTTGTATTGAGAAACTAGGAAGCAAAGAGAAAAAAGATTGAATTCCCCATATTCCCTTCAACGGTAAGCTGGTAATGATCTAACACTCTAACTTCCTCAAAGTTCCAATGTAACATGCCATGGACAGGGAACAAGCCATAAACACATAGGCCTTTGAGAGGCTTTTCAAATTCAAACTATAGCTCTTCACAGTGGAGGACTAAATTAGACATGTTCATCTCACCTATCAGAGCAAATGTGAGGACTAAGAAGTTAAAGGCTATGGAAGATTAATACCAGAAGCCTGAGGGACTTGTTATGTATATATCATGCATCATTATGTATATTTATAAACTAATATAATTGTATAAATTATACATCATTATATATTCAATTAATTATATTTATATGTATAGTAAATAAAATTAAATCATAAATCATATGTATTTATAGAATAATATATAACATTTGATATCTTCCTAATATATATTACTATATAAACTATACATAATAAAGTTGCCTTCTCTTTTTTAAGACCTATTTTATTTTTATTTGTGAATGTGTCCAAGGGGAAGGTTTCCCATAGAGTTAAGAAGAAAACATTGAACTATTGGAGCTATAGTGGTTATGACCTTCATAATGTGTGTGCTGGGAACTGAATTCTAGTTCTCTAAGAGAGCAAAAGACACACTCAGCCACTAAGCCATTTGCTTAGCCTTGTCTTTCATTAAAAAAAAAACCATGGTGTTTGCATGAGTTATAGTGATTTGTGTGCTAGTCACTTAATATCCTTTAGCTTCATTTTTCTATCAACTAGAGGCTATATTGCCTCATAGGTATATGCATGAGTGTGTGAAAGTATATAAAGGCATGAGTGTGACCATAATATGTGTGTATATATATGGAAGGTACATGTACCTTTGTATACACACAAAGCCCATGGGAAGATGTTTTTTCTTTCTCTACTATTGATCTTATTCATTTGAGATAGGGTCTCTCAGTTTGAACATAGGTGAGCAGCAAGCTTCAATGAGTCACTTGCCTCCAACCCTTTACCTTTGGGATTATAGAGGAGCATGCCCAACCAACATATCCATTCATGCTTTATTAGTTTTTACATGGGTGCTAGGATCTGAATCCAGGTCCTTGTGCTTACACAGAAAACACTTGCACACTGAGACCTTTCTAACCCTAGCAAACATTTATTCTAAAAGATATGTTCAACTGTCCACATCAGACTTCTCAGTACATGCATTCCTCCAGAGAGCAACAGCTATTGAATACAGTAGTACTCAGTAGCAAACCAATTTGCTATTCCTTATTTGTATGCCCCATCTTACATAGGAATATTTAATTAAAATGCTCCATTACATATTTTCCTTCAGTCAAAAAGTAATCAGAAAGATGGAGAGTTTTCGACAAATGACAATCTCTCTTTCATGCTGTATACTGTCCTTCAATAAGTCCCCAATGTGAAGTGGACTATTTGGTGATGTTTGAGGATCTGTTTAAAGGGCCATATGTATTAGTTCCAAAATCCCTTAGAAGGACCACTGGACATGCTGCTTTCTATTATGGACCAATCATTTTCTAAATTTGATGCATTAAAAAACAAACCTTTGTTACTAGGGTACCACAGAAAAGATGGTGCTTTAGTATATAAAGATGTACCGATTTTGTTATGATCTTAGGCATAATCTATTTTCTAGGATCAGGTACATGGCCCAGCTAAAAATGAGCTTTCTTGAGGGTATTGTATATATGGCTGCCTTTACTAGCTACCCATCTCATTTGAGGTCCTGCATTTTATGGCCATTTTTCTCTGGAATAAATTAGACATACATCTACTATTCGCAGGCATCACTCAGATCTCCAGACACTTACAAATGAATGCAAACATGTTCAGGGACACATTTTTGAAACTAGCTGAGCCAGTGTTGAGGAGTTTGATATTCTGCTCATTATGTCTAGTTTTGCGATAGTGTCTGGGAAATATTGGTTTACTGAGTACAAAATGCCTCATGTTTCAGGTTATTCATTCAAAAGACATAAACATAGTCAAGTTCCAACAAATACACATTTATAAACAGAGAGATGTCCTAAGAGTGGTATTGATGTCTCAGAAAGGGCAGTTTTAAATCTTCATAACTAATTGCATTACACCTTAGCATCACAGTCCATGTGCATCCTATTGCTTGCACAGTGAGCAGGACATTGCTATTCTCCTTAATGTTACCTCCCAATGACAAGTAAGTTTTTGTGGTATCCTTACCCTGTACTGGGTACTGGGCTGGCACATGCGCATGCTTGCATAGCCCCTCGACTGATTCCATTTAGTTTGCTAGTGTACACATAGCAAAATACAACAATCAGAAGGAAGAGAAATTTAGTTTTGCATAATTACAAAAGCTAGAAGCCTATTCTCAGTGGGTGTGGTTTCTCCAAAGGCTCCCTCTTTGGCTGTTCCATGACTGTGCTTTGCTGTGTCTTCACCTGTCCTGTCCTGTGTGTACAAACACCCTGATGTCTCATTGCATTCCCCACAATTCTCTCTTTTTTAAAGAGAAAAGTAAGATTATGTTAGACCCCATCCAGTCTTCACCTTAGTTTCACCTTACTGTCTTTCCTAAAGTCTAAATCTCATATTTAGAGGTATTGGGGTGAGGCTTCCATTTATGGATTAGGGGATGGGGACATTGTTCAGCCTATATAAAAGAATGGCTCTCATGTGCCTTCATTAGTGTGCTAGGCTTCCTGGGTAAAGGCAAAGGCAGACATGGTTCCCTATATTATACAGTATATGTTGATAGACAGAAGTAGAGAATAATTATCAAAAGCAGTATTCAATATTCAACTCAGATTAGTTCTATAAAATAGAATGTATTTAACCCGAGGGACTTAAGGGTTGGAGAATCTAAATAAATCTTACATATTTAAGCTGTGAGCTCAAGCATAAAAGTGGCTCTGTCAACATCACTTATTAAGTGCTTTCTGTATGCCTAACATCATTTTCAATACTCATTTTATTTCATCAAATATTTAAGTATATGTAACATGGGTACTATTTTCACTCCCATTGTATTGACTTAGAAAGCGATGCACTTTTACTTGTGTTCAGTGGACCACACATCCAGAAAGTTCATTTGACTTCAGAGATGGAAGTCTTAACCATTAGGTGAAGGAAGGAGTTAACGGCTAGGATACAAATAAAGAATGTAAGAAATGGCAAATACCCAGGAATGAGTAGAGAGGAAGCTGATGTTACCATGGTGTTGGGGTAGTCTTTGAGGAAATGAAGATAATGGTAACATCTATTTCATCACAAAATTCTTAGGACTTAGTGACAACAGCAAGACAGACATCTCAGATTTCTACATGGGCAAGGTGTGAGGGAAGATGCTGCCTGCTCAAGTAGAGAACAGTTGCATTTGGAGATGAGACAGTACACTGTTTAGCACTTTAGATTGAGATTTTGCCTCCTGAACAAACTTTCATGGAAATCTCAAGTGGATATTTAGATGTTGATCCTTATCAGAAGAGAAACCCAGTCTAAGAAAAGGAAAGTATATGTCACCCATATTTTGGTAAAATTCAAGCTTATGCCACCAAATAGGATTAGCTAGCCAATATGTACTGCTGGAGATGATCATAGGCCAAGTCCTGAGGCTCACCACCATTGGAAAGTTCAGTAGAAGATAAGCCAGCAAAGGAGAATCTTAATAGGAGGACTAATACCAGGGAGGAGAGCCATATAAGAAGACAAGTGCAAAGCGGAGGTGTTCTAGAAAGGAACTCACACATGTTGCATGCTCTTGTCTGAAAAATGTGTTTACTTGGATTTGTCAATATGGCAGCCAATGATTCTTTTTAATATGACATCATGGATAGACTCTAATACAGGCTACAGGATGCTCAGTTTCAGGTATTCATAACTAATTGCATTGTACTTCAATATCACAGTCAATGTGTAATCTAAATGCCATTGAGACAGCTGATTCTCCCATCCTGTCTTGCAGACCGGAGGCCTGAAACTCACTTATGTATTTCTAGTGCTGGTCACACAGCTCTGTAGTACAGTTCAAGTTCCAGAATTGAGGCTGGCTACCTGAGGGTATAAATGCATCAGAATTTTGCTCTCTTAAATAGACAATCCACTACTCCTCTTATTTTTATTTCCTTTTCAACTTTTTTATTGGTATATATTAACTCATACATGATAACAAGTTTAGTTATGTTTTCAGCTATGTATGTAATATAGTTTACTCATATCCATCCCTCATTATCTTTTTTCTTATTTCTTTACTTGCTGATCCCTTTTCTCTCCCCAACTAGTCTTCCATTTTTTTCCTACTTTTATGTCCTATTTTTCTTTCTTGTGGAGTGAAGATGTCCTAATAAGCCTCACTAGAGCATGAATGAGGGCATATTTAGAGGGACATGAAGGAGTAGTTGCTTATAGAAATATGGATGCCTTACTTTGGCTACACCATTGTAAAAAGTCTCTGTTTATAGACCCTCAGAAAACATATGCCCTTTGGAGCCCTGCCCCACAGCTTCAATTTGTTGCCTAGAAATCTTCATTCAGCTTACAATAGTAGCCAATTAAATTAATATGTCAAATATGCATTTGTTTAGCAAAACTTTTTGGAAAAGTATCCATGGTGCAGAAGCCTTTTTGGGCATTCATGTAAGTGTCCTACCAAGAGCCACCTTTAAAGTCTGGTCTCCTTTAGATCTCATAGGGTATCTCAGGAGGAGTGGCTTGTCCACTTCCTAAGGCCTATATAACAGTCCTCTTTGCACACAGATTAATGGAATAGGTTGGAATTATCATTTAAACAATTTATCTTCGTAAAGCAGGAACCATGGGTCTTTCTTATGCTTCTGGAAGAAGCTGTGGCAAGGTGCTTTGCTCAAATGTTGGTTGAGTTGAATCATGTGAAAATGAGAAAAGCTTTGTTGAGTTGACAACCTTGCCCTTGGAATGAATCAGGCTTTTGTTTTAACAGAGACATGAACACAAAACAAAACAAAGCCTATAAAAATACTTGGTTCCCTTTCATGATCATTGAGCTAGTAACCAGCTGCACAAATTCCCCAAGAAGACTTTGGCCGTCTGATTTGCTTCTTTGGTTTCTCCCCTATTCCATTCTTCTCTGTTGTTTAAATTAAAGTGCTGTTTTCTTGTTGGACCCATTCCCAACGTGAGCATTAAAATCAGAATGCATTCATTTCACAAATATTCCCATTTGGGTACAAAAGAAGGCAAAGGTATTGGCTCAGCTCATACAGTTTGTTCTCCAAAGCAGAGTCAGAATCTTTTAACACACAGCTTGACTAGTGCCAGGTGTGCCAAGTCTGTCAAGGTGAAGGACACACCAACAGCGCAGTATAAATGCTCCAGAGACTACAATGCTGTTGGCTGGAAGGATACGGAAGGCTAGAACCTTTGTTGAAAGTTGTGTATGTGCTCAACCTAGAGGATGCAAAGGCTTTTAATGCACAGAGAATGATGAGGCAGTCACAAAACCTAAACAGTTGAAGTGTCCTTGGCAGCAGTAGGGGGTTGCCACCACTTTGTCTCTTCTAGGAAGTTTTTTTTTTTTTTTTTTTTTTTTTTTTTTTTTGGAGGTTATGGTCCTAAGTCCTTCAACCTCATTGCAATGAATAATAGAGATTCAGCATGTGTAAGTTTCTATTGGGGAAAATAAGATTGGTTTGCTAAAATCATGTATAAATACACAGATCAGGAATGTAGTTTATGTAGCAATGCAGAAGATGGTAAGACTGATGCACACAGAGGAGATAAAGTGCAGAAGATGTTGAAGATCATATTAAGGAAGTAGACAAGACCCTAGAGAGTTGGATGTTCACAAGGCAATGCAGACAGGGGAAGACTTGTAAACTTTACAAGATTCAAGGAGAAGCCTTTGAATATTTCAAAGTTCACAGATCTGAAATCAAACAACTTGAAATGGTTGACAAAGGCTTACATCACAAGAAATGTGTATACAGGGATATGTTTGCAACAAGAGAAGAGCATGCAAACACAAACACAGACACAGACCCAATGCCCACTCAATGGCACAGCATCAGAGATTTGCATGGAGAAATGCCAAGACTAAGTAGAGAATTAGAAAACCACTGAAATACACACACAGAGACTGAGTGATAGACACAGAAACACATACATACACAAAGAGACTAGAGTGAGCACACAGAGACACACTTCCAGATATAGGTGGATAGACATATGACTTATATTTGTCAGAGAACAGGAAAGACAGACAGACAGACAGACAGACAGACAGACAGACAGACAGACAGAGCAGAGCAGGGCAGGGCAGAGCAGAGCAGAGCAGAGCAGAGCAGAGCAGAAATGCAGACAATAACTTCAGCTATGCACTTTATGGAGGAGTGGAAAGAGAGACAACCCCAGGAAGAGAAGAAGCTGTAGCCAGGGTTAAGTTATGAGCTAGCTTACTTCATGAGCATGTACTTTGGAAGAGGTGTAGTCCTTTCTAGTGGCCATAGTCCTCTTGTAGGTGAGCATATTGTATTCTGTGTGACCCTTGGGCTTTAAATCTTTGCTTCTGGTGTTGTTACTTCTTCACCTTCAACTCAAACCAGTGCTGAGTTGTATGATTACTATCTTGTTCCAAAAAAGTCACATGGGGACTTTTTAGCTTTGTTAAGGAGTAATCTATTAATGCAATTCACAATTGATCTAAAGATACCTTGTGGGGCAGTTTAATGATGATTTCCAATCTTCTGACTGACCTCAGAAGCTGCTCTTTTACATGAGGTTGACATGGTTACATCTAGATGTTGAGGAGGAACATGACATAAAAAACTCAACATGGTGACACCAGAAATGGAGACCATTGAAAGACCATACTTCTGTGGGAGAAAAAGCCACCTGCCTCCCTAGAGTGGCTGAGAAGTGGTCACTAGGGAAGGTAAAGATACCATGGAGCCTCATTGCAGACTTGAGTGTTGGGATCCCAAAATGGCTCCTGGCTGGTCTGGAAAGGTGGCATTAGTAATGAGACAGCATAGTGACCATTATTCCTGGTGAACTTGACATACATAATGGATGCTCTTACAGAGACTCTATCTGGCTGTTTTAGAAGGGGGCATTACTGGGTTTCATTCTAGGATGCAGATTTGGAAGGTAGTTAGGGCCAAGGAAGGGACCATGAGGCATTTCATGTGTTGCTTCCTGTACTGTTTACTCTTGCTTGTCTCATCTGTAGACTGAAGAAGCCTTACAGGTCTTGAGAATCCAGCAGAGAAATGATGGCTTTCAATGTTAGATTCAAAGATGGTTCCAAACTTACATAGAATAAAAAAAATTGTCTAGTGCCTGTGACATCGGTCACAGAGAAAATATTATCTATTCCTCTCCTGGGAACCAAGGTGAACTCACCAGAATTTATAACACAGAGATAAGAGACCACAGACTGCTGTATCCCATTCTAGTGTGGAAGGAAGTGGGGCCTGCAGGAGGAGAGCAGTGGGCAGGTAAATGAAGAGGCCAGTGCTTTGTACAGGGAGAAGTACCATGAGTGAGTTCAAAGGCCTGGTGTGAAAGGCAAGCAGGTGACAATTTCACCTAAAAATCGTGAAGGAAAGGCTTCTATTAGGTGCAGCTTAGGGATGGGAGCTTTGCTAGAGTGGAGTCCTCAAGGCAACTGAGCAAGATGTTTTGATGAACATTCAGGTCAAGCTGTCACTTAGGAGTGAGAAGAGGGAGTGCATGGTGTCAGAAAGGACATAGGGCCATGTGGTAATGTCTTCTCTTGTGTGAGACCAAGACACTTTGATCTTTTAAACTGATGACTGCCATGTACTAATATGTCCATTTGATATCCTACTTTTCAATGAAGCTTGCTTCTTTTGCTCCATGTGATGTTTAAAGCATGCCTGGGAAGGGGAAGGAGAGAGGGAAGGGAAAAGTGTATCCCTTCCTTCATTTCTCTGAGAAGACACTCAGGCCCAGAGAGGCTATGCATAAAGTTAAGCTTTGTGCCTGCATGTTCTTTCCCACACTCTTAAAAGTGTCTCTGTGATTTAGTTCCTTTTCAGAGCCCTAGTTCCTTTATAAGAAAACTTCTGACAGAGCTCAGGTGCCTCATTACTTAATTATGCATTGTTGTTGTGATTTGTGCGGGAGGTAGATGTTTGTTTAATTCAAAGTCATAGCCCACAGTCCCCCTCAGCAACGCTCACTAATTAAATATGAGGCTAGAAAAAGGTGAGGAGTGCTAAACAATGGCCTGTGTATTGAACGTGGTGTTCATATGTAAACACAGCCCACAGATCACAGGCTTTGAAACGTATGTGTACTTAATTAGCCAAACACGCGGTGCGGGTTGACATAAATAGATACTCCTCAATAAACAGCAACATGTCACAGCATTAGCTAGAAGTGTGGTAGCTGAGAAGAAATTAATCACTAACACATCTGGGTGTGTGTATGTGTTTCTTCTTATAATTAGTTACCCTTTCCAGGGTATTAAGTGATTTATTTAGATTCCAAGCCCCTGTATCCATGGTAACTATGTTAACTAATTTTTTGTTGTTGTTCTGTTCTGTTTTCCCCCCTCTGTGCCAAAGTCTTATAGTAACTAAAAGACAAACCCATGTATTATTGACTTAGTAGCTTGGTGGACATTAAGGGAACAGCAGTTATGTAACAAAAGCTTGTCAAAAGGCTGTAGGGGAAGGTGACCAAATCAAGCATGATTCCTGCTCAGAGATTCATGAGGTAGATCAGAAATGCTGACTGTAGAGTTAAAGATCAAGGGGAGCAAATGTCTTAAGTAGAGTATCTGGGAAGAAATTGGGGCAGGAAAAGATGACTTCTACATGAAAGGACCAGAGGATTCCCAAAGCTAAAACTGTCCCTCACGGGGACTATAACAATTGGCTACCATTAACAAGGGCCTGGGTTGTGTATTACATCTTACACATACAATTTATTTGTATGAGGGTGAGAAGCTCAGATTCAAGATACAGATCAATTCATTGCTGGAGAACTACCATTGTGTTCCATTCTGGATACATTCTCCCATCTGACCCAACACACAAGCACAGTCACAGATAAGAGAATGTTATCTAGGCTATATAAATGAATTTTCAAAATTCTATGATTCTGTGATAGGAAAAAGGAACAATCCAGCTAGAAAGTGGACATAAGATATAAAGAATATTACAATGTAGGGGGTGAGAGACTGTAAGAGTGAACATGAGAAAATATTCAGCATCAGTAGTCCTTTGGGAAATGTAAATTAGGACCACAGTGATTTATCACTACATATATTAAAACATAAAATTCAGAAGCCACACTATCAGATGATGCTTGGGATGAGAGAAAACAAACATCTCTGGTAGAAATATAAAACGCAACAGCCACTCTGGAAAATTGCTTGGCAGTTGCTTAAAAGCCAAATATAAATTGTGTGTATGACTCAACAAACTCCCTTACCTCTGAGCTCTTATCACAGAGATGAACAGATGTAGTCACACAAAAATCTGCATGCCAGTACTTAGTGTAGTTTAATTTTCAAAACTACAAGCAACCTAGATATCCTTACATGAGTGGATAGGCAAAGAACACCCATACCGTAAAATATTACCCAACAACCAAGGAGGTCTGTGGGCATACAACAACCTGAATGAATCTCAAGGGTATTAATGTTGTCTAATAGTCAAATGGCACATAGTTCTCAGTATAGCTTTCTCAAACTGACAAAATGATTAAGATGGAGTATAGACAATCAGAGGTGGGAAAGGTATGGGAGCAGTCAGGGAATGTATCTAGAACTGGCACGAGGCTGGTTCTGTTGCAATGGATTGCTCTATATCTTGAGCTTTCTTTGCCTATACTAATCAGTGAAGAAGATAAGGTGACACAGGCATAGAAGGTTGTTTTAATTATTGGAAAATAATAAAACTAACCTTTTGAGAGTATCTACTCTATGCTAGGACTTTGTTAAGAATTTATTTTTAATATTAAGGGGAATGGTGATAGGAATTGTTTAAAGCATTATTGTGATGACCATCACATGAGGAAACTAAGAACTCCAATCATTTTGTTCCAGACAGTGAGTGAGACTATAGAGTGGAGACAGATGTGGGCAGGTCATTCACTTCAAAGCTGTAATTCTCACCACCACTCTCTTCTTCAGCATTCATGTTTTTGAGCCAAGACGTCTGTGTGACTAAGGATTTATGTTGAGATATACACACCTATCATGGAGGAGCTGAATGCTTCTTGCCACTCTGACACTGTCTGTGTGAGCTCTAGGAAGCATAGCTCAGCCCCACTGTACAAGTAGTACTAAGGAGGTCACTAAAATTAGCTGGGAAGAACTGGATTATTCTTGCTACCATTTGTAGTCAACGATGCTAGTAGAAGATTCATATTCTTTGAACTCTATGCTGAGAAAGGGTTGAGAATAAAGGAGTTGTTAGTATTTCTCCTCCATGCAGTATACCTCCCCCAGTTTCCAGGCCAGAGTATTTGAAATTGAAGGCATGCCCTTTATCAGTGGTCCATCCAGTTTCCCATCCTCCCTTTTTCAAGCATGTTGAAAATGCGTAGTGTTCATGGCCTTCCTCTTTAAGCCCTGAGCCAAAGTCTTTCCACTTTTTAATTTCTATCTGCCTTTTGTAAGAACTTCTTCTGTGTGGACTGAAATCTCAACATGCTGCCAAGCTTGTACCCATTGCATGTGTGCTTCGGTATTCTTCCTATGAGTATAATAAACAGCAGAACAATTCTCAAAACAGGGGGGCTCAGCATTCTGGCTGGAACCAGTTGGGTGACCTGTTAATGTGAACAAGCTGCATGGAGTCCTGGTAGAGAGTTGCTTTGCTATTAATGAGAGAGGGAGTGAACAACCTGGGATCTCTGCAAACATTTTCTTCATGTGGAATGTCTCACAGAATGTGAAGAATTTGATGGACAGACTTTTGTTCTGCTCAGGTGATATGATTTCCTTTAACCACTCCCTTTCCTGGTTGGACCTGTGACAGTCTGACAAGTCCGGCCCAGATGGGTTACAAATCATTAAAGTTGTCTTAAAACTGATTTGGCAACATCAAAGAGACAAGCATGTAAATGAGGCAGAAAACATGGATTCCAAAGAGCTCTAGATGGTGGAACTATCTACTCAAGGACCTTATCAGTGTTAAGGTCCCTCACAGGGACTATAACAATTGGCTACCATTAACAAGAGCCTGGGTTGTGTATTACATCTTACACATACAATTTATTTGTATGAGGGTGAGAAGCTCAGATTCAAGATACAGATCAATTCATTGCTGGAGCACTACCTTTGTGTTCCATTCTGGATACATTCTCCCATCTGACCCAACACACAAGCACAGTCACAGATAAGAGAATGTTATCTAGGCTATATAAATGAATTTTCAAAATTCTATGATTCTGTGATAGGAAAAAGGAACAATCCAGCTAGAAAGTGGACATAAGATATAAAGAATATTACAACGTAGAGGGTGAGAGACTGTAAGAATAAACATGAGAAAACATAACAAGGTCCAGGACGAGAGGCTCGGAGTGTATTCACATCCAGCTAAGATCAAGATGGAGGTTGGCAACTAGACAGAGTAAAGGAACAGTGTGCAGGAAGGCCTTTCAGCAGGGCAGCTAGAGGTACTGTGTCAAGGGCCTGTTACCTTTCCAGGATAATGGTGTGAACAGACACCAGGATCCTCTTGGATTACAGACCTTATTACAACAGACCTTATTACAGTCCTATTGGGTCACAATGCAGAGATCGTGAAAGAGTTCATAGAAGTCATTATTAGTTAAGAAGGCAATTGTGAGGAGTAATGTTAACTCACTACAAGGAGTAATCACTCATCAAAATTAGTTTCTTTGGCCTAGAGAGATGGCTGTCTTGGTTGGAACTGTATGCTGATCTTCCAAAGGACCTGATATTGAGTCACACCACCAACATCCAGTGGCTCATATTTACCTGTAACTCCAGCTCTACGGGAGTCTGACACACTTTTATGAACTCAACAAATATCTATGCTCACACATGTATGTACCCACACAGAGACACACTTACATACACATATTTAGAAAATAAAAATAAATCTTAAGAAAAAGCAGAGTATCTTATCTTTATGTTATCACTTTAACAGCCTACAGCCCCTCCCAATTCTGCTACTTCATTCTACCCTCAGCTCTTGCCATGCTAACAAATGTTCTCATACATTTGAGACAGTTGCAGGCATTTCCCCCAGAGTACCTACCCACTGACATCTGTGCTTTCCTGAGCACTTAGCTGAAGGATCATCTTCTAGTGATATCTTGGTATCTGAGGTACAGCTCTCAGAGCCATCTGTGATCTTTAATCTCTAAGGCCATAGTTTTAATGCAAATGTTAAATCTGTCCTCAAAACAAACATAAATGCATTGGAAAGGTTCACAAATATGGTTGTGTAATTGTAAAAGGAGGCTATGGACTGGGATAAGGGCTAGAAATAAAGAAAATGTGGCAATTTGACAGAAGACTATGTATATACGTGGATGTCTAAAGGGTGGATTGAGAGGGAGGGAGGGTTCTCGCTATAGAACAGTTTTCAGAAGCTGTGGGGAAAGGCAATGATGTCCTCACTGTTTAAAGCACACTGCTGCTACTTCTGCTTCATTCCATGTGGCTTCCTCTAAGGGCAGTGGATCTCCTCTTTCTTCACCCATGCTTTCACAGCAGAGGTGCTGTTATGAGGCATTAGGAACTATTGCCTCGTGCTATTACACACACTATTGAGTCTGATTCTCATCATGCTTTAAAAAATAATATCTCCTAATTTTAAGTCCAGCAGGGTTTGGACCAGCTTTAAGTCCAGTAGTCTCTCATACAGTGAAAGGAGTGTCTCCTCATTCTTCTTTATCCTATTCCACTTAGTCTGCTCCTTTATATCACATCTACTCTGTGTTTACCTTGTGTTTATTATGCTCCATGCTGCAATAACAGCTACACATATGACAAAAAAGAAAATGAAAGGAAGGAGGGAAGGAAGAGGATGGAAGGAAGGAAGGAGGGAAAGAAAGGAAGAAAGAAGGAAAGAAAGAAAGAAAGAGAAAAGAAAAGGAGTAAATGAGTAAATGATTGCAGATTTAATTTCAGATGAGGAATGAGAGTGGCTTATTAAACTAGGAGTTCATTTATATGAAGAATTTAGGAAGCCAGCACTCTAGTGGAACCTTTCACAAGTGACCTAGGCAGACACACTGACCATTTTACTTCTGTTAGGCATTCACTTTATTATGTCAGGGGCTGTACTAAAGGATCTCTGCCCAGCTGATTTTCTCAGAAGCCATTTTGAGAAGCTCCTTCATTATCTGTATTTTATACATGTGGGAGCCAAAGCTTAGTGATGTTTACTTGCATTTCCAGACTTGGGCTAGAAATCAGTATGGGCCTAAGCATCCACCCAGCTCATCTCACAACTCCACATCCTATGACCTGTTTCCCTGCAAGAGAAATCATAGCTCTCTGCATTCACCCTCTCTCCATTGTGAGATGAGAGAGGGATTCTAAAGGGATCCACACTGTGCTCTGTGGAAGCCTCAGAGCTCCTTTGAGGTAGGCTGTGTGTGTATGCAATTTCACATTGGTTTCCAGGAGAATAATTCTATCTGCTTCTAATTTATAAATTAGTCTGCAATAGAATAATTTTATGTAGGAATTATGAACTACTTAAAATAAAGTTCAAAACTGACTTAGGAATTTTTAAAGATACTCTTCTAGGGCATTCAGAGAAGATTTTGTGGGACATGAGTATCACTAAGAAAAGTTGCTTTAGAAGTTGTTGTAAATGCTATGTCCATAACAACCACAGTGAAAGCGGCAAGTACACATTGTTCACAAGTGCTAGATTGAGCAGTTTGCAATATTAATACATTCCACTCTCACAGCAGCCCCGTGAGATAGGTCCATCTACCAAATGAGGAGCTTGAAGCTCCCAAATGTTGAATGACAGTCTCAGTTTAAGCCTCAAGACAAAGAATTAAGCCTAGGCTGCAGAGTTCCAGAATCTGTGTACTGTCATCTCTTGACCTAGAAATAGGGAAGTTGAATATTTCATGTCACTAAGCTCAAGGTAAAAGTTAGAGTGCTAAAACGCTCCACCTTGGCAATTGCATCCCCATGTCATGTGTATCTCTATGTACATGACAAACTTGTGCTACTTATAGGACCTGTTATTTCTCTTCCAGCCTCTCCTTTGATTCTCACTGAGTAGACCTGTTATTGTCAATGGTATAAAATTACTTAGAAAAAGAACTCAATTCACAACTGATATCCTTGGGTATGATATAGCTGTCATAGCTTTATATATCTAATTTTTTTTTGGCAAACTAACTGTTGCTTGCTCATCTTAATGAATGAAGCCAACACTGACAGTAGCCAGAGGATAGCAGTGTCATAAGCCGATGCTAAGAACACATGCTTATTTTGTCATAGATGAAATGCATAGCTTTTGGATAGTTTCTTCACCAAATATTAATGCTAATGGTTAAAAATTGTATAGGACAGTGCTTCTCAATCTGTGGGTCACAACCCTTTGTGGGATGAACAACTTTTTTTACAGGGGTTGCTTGATAAGAATAGAAAACATAAATATTTACATTATAATCCATAACATTAACAAAATTACAGTCATAAAATAACAACAAAAATATTTTATAGCTGACATCACCACAATGTGAGAAACTATATTAAAGGATTGCAGCATCACAAAGGTTGTGAACTACTGATCTAGAAGAATCACAACTTCTATACCCCATCTAGGCTTCAGCCCAACACATTCTGACCTACACCATTAGAGAGTGCTGTTCATACCAAATGTCCCTAAGAGGTCTTAACCAATATACTTCTATAGTACTGTTATAATATGGTAAGATTTCTGATGAGTTAGATTTCCTGATCATTCTCAATAGCAGTTGTCTTTTTTGCAAGGAAGCTTTTCTCTTGTGTGCCTTCCTTCCATTAATGGCCTGTCTGTTTCGTGTGGGGACACCAAAGAAAGCATTCCAACATCAACCTAAAAATTTGAATCAACATAAACACTGTACCTTAGTCACTAAAATCACCCAGAAAAAGAATATCATTGGTTCCTCATGTTGTCTAATTTCCTGACAATGGCTGGACAATCACTCTGCCACATTTAACATCAATGTTTCTAAGAAGACGAATGAGGGTTGGTTCCTGGGTCTTCCCTAGTGCCTTGTTTCCTTTTTTTATTGTTACTGCCTTAGCAGGATTCATTGTTTGTGACTCAGGGTTACCACACTGGGTCCCACAAATCTTTCTTGCTTCCTGCTTAGGAGCTGGCTCAGATGATGTGCTCCCCTCTGAATATTCCTGTTGCTCTCATTCTAGCCCCAGACATCATTCTAGCCCTGATTTAGGATGGTCTTATAGAATAGGCTCATTGGTTTAATCCCAGTCATTAGCTCTGTCTTAAGCTACTGAAGTGACATTTCCATGTTGTGGGAACTTGACTGAGAGTATATGTTTGTTTTCAGTGGGTTATATAACGACTATTTTGAAAAGATTCTCGCTCATGGAAACAATGTATACTTTGCTTATTTTAAGAAAACTTTGCTGTGTAGACTTTAGGTATGAAATATGGATATTATTGGATATATATACATACTCAAATAATTTCTACAGTAAAGAAAATTAAGATATATATCAACTTGCATACTTATGCATGTTTTTCTTTGCTTTGTGGCCAAGGATATTAAAAATCTCATCACTTATCAGGAACCCTGTATCTAATAAAATTTAACTTGTATACCTGTAAGTACTACATGGGTTCAGGCAAGAAAGGATCAAAAATAACCTTTAAAGCTCTACTCCATGGCTGTTGGGTTTGTGTGTATGTGAGTGTGTGTGTGTGTGTATGCTTGTATGATATATATAATATTGTTTTACATATATATTATTTTATGATGTATATACTATTATAAATAAATTTAATCTAAAAAATTCTTGTCATTATCCTCTAAATAATTTTGTGTGACAAATATTTATATAGTATTTATAATTAGGTTTTGTAAGTTATCTAGAAAAGACAAAACGCATGTAGGGAGATTTTATAGACTTAAACAATATTTTATTTAAAGACTTCGAGCATTCGCAGATTGTGCTATCCAGCAGAGCTGTGGGACCAGTCTCCATGTTAGCTCTCTAGACAGCTTATCCTCCTCACCTGCTGCATCATGTCCTCTGTTCCACATTTATCTACTTCTGCCTCCACTTCCACGATCTCATGATTTACTGGTTTACTCTCTATCTCTATATTTTTAGTCGTTGTTAAAAAAAAAAAAACTCAAGCATAAGTGAGATACTGAAGATTTGGGGGTTTTTGTGTGTGTGTGTGTGTGTGTGTGTTTCTGCATTACATTGTTTTGGCAGATGGGTTTCAAGTTCATCTATAGCATTATGGTAAAGGTCAGTGCCTTCTTTTACTGAGGGAATGGTATTCTACTATATGTATGCCTTCACAACCCTGACATATTACAAATTCTGTAATGAGCCAGAGGTGTGACTAGCTTTATGAGGTGGTGATTACCAGGGCCATATGATGTTGTGACACGTTGGGTAGACCTCCACAAGATACAGCAGTTTACTTTATAATTCGGTCCATTGTACTCAGTCCTAGAAAAGGATGTTGCTCTTTAAGTATTTCCCTCTGGAATAAACATGTGCTTCTCTGAGTTACAAGGAAAGCAGAACCATCTAAATGATGAGTCAATTTAATTCTGCCAGCTTGTCCACCTGCCCTCTTAGCCACTTTGTCCCTAGCTTCACACTTTCTAATTCAGCATTAGAAAATAAAAAAAGCTTGATACCATAAGAAAAGTGGAATATGTGAGAGGGGGAACTCAGTGGAGAAATATGATCAAATTTTGATCATGATGAGTTCTACATATGCTGGATGTTTTATTTCGTTGAAATTATAAGTGAAAATGACAATATTGAAATAATGAAAATCTTATATTCGTCTCATATTAAGGGAAGATAGTCTTCAGTGGAAAACTTTTGTAGTGATGATAGTCAAAGCAAGTGATGAACGAATCATTACACCTCACAAAATGGTTGTAGCAAAGCTTTCAGTTAGGAATTAAAAGTGCATGCTCTTTCCTGGGGGTAAATATCACCACAGATTCAAAATGTTGCACACAATGTGGATGTATTCAGTTGTACTAAAGATACATCACTTCCGTCAGTGTACAATGAGTCATTCCTGGTGTCGTTTATATACCATGAGCCAGCCTTCTAGTAAAGCAGTCTGACATGAAATGGAGTGACAGCTGTCAGTTAGCATGTTTCATCACTGCTCTGAGTTCATGTGACCTGGTTCGAGTCACATCATCAAGAGTCTTTCTTCCTGGATCTCTTCCTACATCTTTGATTCTCTTCTGTTTAATAGCCCAGTCCTGACTCTGTCAGAGGAGAAAATATATCATTGTGCTGCAGTGATATTTTTTAAGGTTACCTTTTTTTAAGAATATAATTTTGAGCCTGGGGTGTGGTGGTACACACCTTTAATCATATTTACTTTAATCGACTTACAAGGGAGATGCAGGAAACTCTCCAAATCTGAGGGCAGCCTTGTCTACAGAGTGAGTTCCAGCACAGCCAGGGCTACACAGAGACCCTGGAGAGAAAGAGAGAGAGAGAGAGAGAGAGAATAATTTGCAAAAATTACTTAGATTAACCATTTAAAATGATGAAAATGTTAAATTCTGTTAAGTAAGTTTACTTTTAAAAAAACCCTCACATAGAAAATAATGTAAAATGCCATCAACATGAAGATCAGATTTATTTAATTTTATGTGTTTGAATATCTACATGTGCACTACACAAACGTCTGGGGACCACAGAGTCAGAGGAATGTATCAGACCTCTGGAACTGAAATTACTGGCAGCTGTGAGCCACCTTTGGATGCTGGGAACCAATCCTGGATCCTCTGTAACGCTGAATCAGCTTTGTGAGTGGTTTTGTTGACACGTATTTGAAAATTACTTAGTGTGTCCATGTGTATGAGTGCATGTACCACAACACACATGTAAAGTTTGAGGACAATTTGTGGGAGGCATAGTGTCCTTTTCTGCCATGAGTCCTGGTGTCAAGATTGGCAGCAAACACTTTTAGCACTGTTTTATCTTGATGCCCCCCTCCCAGGTGTCTGTATAATACTCAAACCAGTTTTCTGGTTCTGTTACCTCAAGTATCCATTTGCCTGCATCTTGATATCCCTTAAATGTTTGGTTCTCTTGCCTGGTCATTTTGTGAGCACAGGAAATGGAATTTACCCAACCTTGATCTTTATAGCTGGCCTTTCTGTGTGTCTCATCACTTTCATTTAAACCAAAATTTAGAGGAAAAATCTATAGGAGAGATGTACCTGACTAGAGAGGTAATTAGGGAAAGCCACCACCATAATGACTAAGTTCCAGTCTCTGGAGGGACATGAAAGCTTGTCCTGTCTCTTTAATGGAACAAGTTATTAATCCCCTTAACAATTTTCCCCCTTTGGACTAGAAGTATTTCATGAATTTTTGCTTGGTAAAATACTCCTAAAGCAAGGCTTAAGCCATAATGCACAGATTATGGAAATGATGTTCATTAAGTAGAGGGCGAGATTTCAAGAAAGCCACAGTGCTGCTTCACAACATGTAACCCCCATTAAAGGCTTCATTTGAATGTTTATTCATTGAGCAGTAAACGTTTATTATTATACGTTTTATTGAAACATAAATTAAAGAACAGTAATTAGGTTCAGGGCAAACAGTAAAGCAGTGTGAATCTGACACAAAATGAGTAAGACAAGGAAAAATGTCATGCCTATTTCATTTGTATCCAATTCCTTTATTATAACCTCAACAGAAAGATAGGAGAGGGACTAACTCTCTAGATTTATGTTTCAATATGGCATGCAAAAGAAATGTGCATGTTTCTGATATTCTGTCTACTAAAGAGAGAGTTAATCTCTGAAGGTCAGAAACAAGCTGGTTTTCTTCTCTTTAGAAAGGGAGCCGTGATAGCTGTTAGGAAAGTCAGTGCTGAACAATTAGTAGATTCCTTGGCAATTCTTGCTTGTAAGACTGTCGTCCTACTGATTATAAGATGAGATGTTGCTCCAGACACAGGGCATATCTGAGGAGCACACTGAAGGAAAGGCCATCAAGAGACTGCCCCACCTTGGGATCTATCCCATAAGCCACCAAACCTGGATGCTATTTTGGATGCCTGGAAGTGCTTGCTGATGGAAGCCTTATATGGCTGTCTCCTGAGAGGCTCTGCTAGAGCCTGACAAATACAGAGGCGGATGCTCACAGCCAACCATTGGACTGTCCCCAATGGAGAAGTTGAAGACGGGACTGAAGGAGCTAAGGGGGTTTGCATCCCCATGGAGGAAATAACAGTGTCAACAGGGCAGATCCCCCGGAGCTCCCAGGGACTGGACCGCCAACCAAAGAATGTACATGGAGGGACTCATGGTGCTGGCCGCATATGTGTCAGAGTATGGCCTTGTTGGACATCAGTGGGAGGAGAGTCCCTTGGGCCTGAGGGTGTTCCATGCCCCAGTGTAGAGGAATGCCAGCGCAGGAAGACAGGAGTGGGTTGGTGGGTAGGGTAACACTCTCATAGAGGCAAGGGGAGGAGGGATGGGATAGGAGGTTTCCAAAGGGGAGACCTGGAAAGGGAAAACATTTGAAATGTAAATAAAGAAAATATCCAACATAAATAAATAAATAAATAAATAAATAAATAAATATTTCACAGAGAAAGGAATGATATGTGTATTGTCTTCACAGTGGCTTTCTGTAAACCATATCTTTGTATGACCACGGACTCTCAAGAAGAATAAAAAGACATGAATGACTATGAAATTCAGACATAAATATGTTAATTTTTATATAAGCTAAGAAATCAGGAGTACTGCAATAAGCCTTATTTAACCATTTTTCCATCCATCCAATCACTTACCTACTTGTATATTCATTTTTCCTTCTGTCTTTTATCACTCTTCTGATTTATTTATTCCTCCATTAATCCATCTCATATTGACCTATCCCAATAAATACTTAATAAATATGTTCTTTAACTTAGGAACATGGAATGGAAATCAGGGAAATCTCAGAAGAAAGTCACAATATGGAATATCCCAAAATTCTATAATTATGGAAAATAACAGAAGATAATCACTTGTGGGGCTTTTTACACTCTATAGGTAAAGCTATCATCCACACTGATCGCATCAGAGGATCTCTGAAGAGTGTAAAAGCATCAGAGAAGCCCTAGAGAATCTAAAGCCTGCACATTGGAGGCCAGCTTGGAAGGGCTCTTGAAAGACCAGGGCAGGTGGAAGAGAAGGGATGAGAAAGACATTGCACGGGGATGGAATTTTAATTTTAATTACAAAAACTCAAAACCATCAGAAATATTGTGATTACAATGTCAAGTATTCCGGAATGTCACTCTCCTAATGGTAACACTCAGACCTGGACCTTCCACAAAAGCAGACAGAACATATTACCAGAGAGAACTGTGAGCTCATGTGTTGTGGCTGAACACGGAAACTCTTTAAAATTGCTTATCCAGATTCTACCTTTGTTGTCACATGAGGATAACCCAATATGCATATATATGTATATATGTATGCATTTATATATAACTAAGGATAATTCTTGGTATATAGTATTCCTATATCAATTATAGCTAATAAAAGTAAAAGTAATTTTGAATGATGGATATACAATTTTCCTATGCATGTATAGATGAGGATTTTTACCTAATAGAAGAAACATTTCAACTATGTACCTCTTTACCTCTCTATAGAGAAGAAAAGAAACAGATTTGATGATTTCAGGGTTTTTTTTGTTTATTTGTTTTTTTGTTTTTTTTTTTGAGACAGGATTTCTCTGTGTAGCCCTCGCTGTCCTGGAACTCATTCTATAGACCAGGCTGGCCTCAAACTCAGAAATCTGCCTGCCTCTGCCTCCCAAGTGCTGGGATTAAAGATGTGCGCCACCACTGCCCAGCTGATGACTTTGTTTAATAGCTTGTACAAGAACCTAATCTTTCCTGATGTAAAACCTGCCTTATTTGCATCATTCAGTTGGCAACCTCTAAGTAGCAAGTGGTTCACCTTACCATGTTTTTATCATTCCTAATACATATTAGCCCCTGTTATAAAATAAAAGGAGACTGAACCTTTTTGAGATGGACAATGGTATGGAAGTAGATGCCAAATCTATAATAATTTGAGAGTTACAATCCACTGAAGGAAGACAAGCAAATGATAAACTGGAGGAAAGATAATAAGAAAGGAGACTGTTAATTCCTTCCACCCAGATGTTCCTCTCCACATGGCATTATCTCTACCACCGCTCTTTCCTTTAATACACTTGGTGAAGGAAACAGAAAATGCCACTAGAAATATAATTGTCTCTCAGTGTCACCATTAGTGTCTATTAACAAACAGTAGGGAGATTTTCATATTGTTCTGCCTATTGCAGTGAAAATTTAAGCAAGGGGAGAGAATGTTCTCCCAACACCTGTTTTCCTAATTGATAGTAATTACTCTGAGCATATGCCCCCAGCACAAAGGTCTGAATCAATGTGGGTGCATTCTCATAAAGCCACAATACTTCCTCATAAGCTGTATCATTCCTTTATTAACACATTAAAAGAGGACAGGTGACTGAACTGCAATAGTAGCTCCCATGTCTGCCTCTAGATGAGAAGTCCTTATACCTTTCTCCTTCAGTTTTCTTATTCCCTGTCAGAACTTCTTATGTCTCACAAACATGTTAGAATAGGATCCTTTTCTACCCTATTTGGAGATTGAGAGAAATAGTTTAGGAAGTTGATCTACTTTTATCAATCAGTTCCTTTTTCTTGGCTTGGTTTTAGATTTTAGTAGAAGAGCTTCTTGGGGCAAAGAAAATAGAAATGATCTCCCTAGGTTTAGCCAGGACCCCATCGTGGCATCTCCTTCTAGGCAGTAATTAGGAAGGTGATGAATGACTTGTGCTTACAATATGGAAGATAGGGGAAACTGATTGGCAAAATAGATGCATTGACACTTGTTTTTGTTTTATTGGGACCCTAGACTTTTGTTCTCATGGAAAAGTAGTGGAAAAAAAAAAGCTTGCCAGTCATTCATACCTCCTGAGTTTGAAGTCAAAAGGCAATGACAGGTTGGCAGGCTCTCAGCCTTGGGTGACTCTATACAGCATCACATTCCTTCGCCTTTTCGAGCCTTTTATCTGGCTTGAAAAGACCTTGATTTTTAGAAAATTTGAAATTTAAAACTGTTTGTTGCTAAAAGCTCCTTTAAATGCTCATTGTGGCTCAGAGCAATACATCATCACATCCGTGGTGCTCAGATGATGTACGGAGCCCATATATCAAGAGAGTGCCATCCCTCTCATGATGTATGATTATAACTCACCACTGGAGCACGGCTGGTGATGTATGGCTTAAAAACACAATTGTTAAGCCACAAAACTCTATAGGGGCTCCACAAATCCTGCAAGGTTTTCTGTTTCCTCATTTTATTTTTTAACTGAATTGGCTCTTTATCCTTTTTCTTTAAGTTTCTCAATTTGACTGAGACAGTTGGAATACATGGAAAACTCTATCGCATGTTTTGTTAAAAGCAACGCAGCTGCCTGAGTGTCACCCATATTCTCAATTAAAGAGCTCTGGGCAGCAGAGCTGAGAAGCCAAATGTATGTCTTCATGTACACCTTTGAGTTTTGACAGCTCACTGCTTTGACTCCTGAATTGGTCATGCTAAGGTATCCTCTAAGCTCTGTGAACCACATCATTTCTAGTGACATTTACTTTTCAATGAAGTGGCTCTTGGTGATGTCATTCTGACCCTAGCTGCAGTAGCAGAAGATGAGGCATATCTAGTCATATCAAAAGCATAAGCTTTTGAGATAGTGAGAGCCCAGAGTAGAATATGCTCAGTTCAACTCATTCCAGAATAAGGCTTCTGGCTTACAGTAGAAGCAGGTTGTTCATGGTATCTTCAAAGGCACTTCAATGTGATATAATCATTCCTAGGATTTGTTAAATATTTTTAATGTGACAGCATTGGCCTATACATGATGGTAACGGCATGAGTTCCTATAGTATGGACAGCAGTTACATGAATCAGTTTGCTGGTTTTTGGACACCTGATAGATCTGGGAAGATGAAATGAATTTGAACAACAAAACACCAAGAAGCACAGGTCATACCTGGATCCTGGCATCCATCTCTAGAGACTATAGCCCAATCCCCAACTCTGTGGAGCTTCTCCCTTTCTTAGATCTGGGGCAGATGGGATGGGATGACATGAAGACAAGTCAACAGGCCTACAGTTGTAGTCCTGGCCCTACCATTGGTTTGTTATTGGTCTTTCAAGACACACTCTTCTGTTCTATAAAATAAAGGAATGGATTGTGTGACTCCCTAGTGTTTTCTAACTTATATTTGTGTTTTTAATGTTTTGTTTTTAGTAAAAGGTTCTTTATTTAACTGATGTTATACATGGAATCCCTAGACAGAAAGAGCTAACAGTTCCAGCTGAATCTGATGTAGAGGCTACTGTTCTGTCTTAAGTAGAAATCTTATTCCCATAACTGTGTTGACCCCACCCACTTCAACCCTCCTCTGGAGACTATAGGCCTGTGTGATTGGAAGACTGAGAACCACTGATGAGGCTTTTATCACTTTGCCATGTTTCTCATACCCATCGAAAGGAGACTAAACCCCTAAACCTGTAGCCTAGCATAGATTATGAGACCTAATGTGTTAGATACGAGACATTACTTGCTGAAAATGGAGTCTTTTTGTCTACCTACATCACCTTGACTCCATGTTCTAGGGCTATGTTATGCCCTTGTTTACCTGATTTCTATTGAGATAATGCTTGGGGTGAGGTGTCACTTTTTATCCTCAAGGCAAAGGAAACAGACATATTATTTATATGTGTCCAAGAACCCCTCTCAACCAATATGGAAATAGCCTGCTTCTTTCATTATTGGAGTGGAAGTCATGTGTACATGATTTAGACTTTGCCCTCAAGTCCTCCATGGGACAAAACTTGTCACTTACAGAAGTAATTCATTTGACAATGATTCATTTACTAGCTATCCTTCCTGTCTTTTGTCCCACAACCCCTGACTGATATGTATAGTGATCACTTTCCCAATAGGCTACTTGTAATTCCACCCTTGTTTCTAAGTGTGTTTCAGGTCCATAGAGACAAAGAAAAGTATTTATATTGTTATGTTTCTAAAGAAAAGGAATTTTTATTACTCAATCATGAGAATAACTACTCTTGAATTTTTGCTGAGTGTTTCTCTGTCTTCTCTGTATTTCCCATGTTCCAAATGTGTTAGTTTAATGATAAAAACATTTGAACTTTATTATGTAAACATAGTTGCCTGTTCCCACTTGAGAGCTTTTGATGATTTTTCAAATTTCATGAAAAGCATAATATATGTGAAGCCTTGCCTAAATCTTACTGTAGAAAATTTGTCTCACTTTCATTACCTATACAATCAATAGATTCATGTTGACTCTATAGAAGTGTTGTACTGATTAAAAAATTGTCATATATTGAAAATTTGTCATATAGAAAATCAGGTCATATATATTTGCTTTGTACTGGCTATTTATTTGTGTAGGTGGAGGTCTCATTTCCCTCAATGGTTCTGGATTGTGTCAATAAAGATGGCAGAAGCCAATTGCTAGGCAAAAGAAAAAAGACGGGATTTCCAGGTCCCAGGAGGAAGAGACAGGGTCAAGAAGAGGGGAAAAGGGTTTTTGGCCAGGCTTCAAACATTATTGTCCAGAGAAAGACACATTTCACAGAATAGTCAACTTTTGGTTTTGTTGAGACAGGGACAGTGGCCCTTAAATTTTCTGCATAATAAGTCTGTCAGATAGATGATCCTTGGCCAGAAGGCCAGAGACAGATGCTCTTGGATTCTGAAAAACGGGGGACTGTTCAGATTGTCAGCTGTCTTTACATTGGCTTAGTATTGGAAGGTATGTTTAGTGCTTTCTATATTTTCTGATAATATTTTGTCATTCTCAGATTTCTGATAGAGTTGAAGACTAGTTCTAGTCTCATAATCAAACTCAAGTTGTTTAACGTAGAGTTCATAGAGTAGATGGCATGGTTTTCAAGTGATGTTACAGGCAAAAATTCTAAACGTAATCCAGGGATAGAATCATAATTCTTTCAGTTAGGAAATATGGTAGAGTACTTTATCTAAATTGACAAATTGATGGACTAGATGTTATTTGTATCTCATACTGTATAATTTACTTGTCATGATTTTTTTTTCAATTTATATCTGGGAGAATAGGCTTTATTTAATTTTTTATTGGAGAGAAAATGTGAGTTGTAGGCAGAGGTGTCATTTCCATAATTGGTTCTTAAATGTGTCAATAAAGATGGCAAAAGCTAATCACTGGGCAAAGGAAAAAAGGTGGAATTTCTGGATCTGAGAAGAAAGAGGAAAGGACAAGAGAAAAGAGAGAGGGAAGGGTTCAGCCAGGTTTTGAGAGAAGGGACAAGAACAATGTAAGGCCTGGGGGCAACTAGAACTAGTGGCAGCCTCTGAAATTCTGATATAGGGTAGCTGCTGAGTTTAGAGCAATAGATTCTTCGCCCAGCCCATTGGATTATCTAGCTAGTTTTAAATATCAAGGCTGTATGGTGTTTTTCATTCATGGCATTAAAGTGGGCTGGAAGAGAAAGACCACAACTGGGGCAGAATTTAGCAGGCTTTGGAATGGGAGGATCACGCAAAGGACCAAGCTCTAGGGTAGAGGTAAACAAAACCAAGTGGAATGCAGGCTGTCGGGAGAGTGAACTCAGAGTTCTTGCTTGGCACATCTAGCTGAGATAAAGAGATAACCAGGTAGAGCACAGGCTGGCAGGAGTACAGCCCAGAGGAAGGAGCTAGTGTGATTTTAAAATTATACACAACATATTTGTTCTTGATTCTTTGTTGTTTATTTTTTTATTGCCATGACCAAATACTTGAAAGAAACAAGTTAGAGAAAAATGATTGCTCTTCTTGTTTCTAAGATTTTAGTCCATGATAATCTGATTCCTCTGTTTCTGGGCCATAGTGAGAAAGATGTAATACATAACCTTAATGTAACAAGGTTATGAAGTGGCAGAACTGTTCACTTCTTGGAAGCCAAGAACAAGCAGAAAAGATTTTCATGGGACAAGACAAGGCAGACTTCCAGTGACGTACTTCCTCCATGGATGCCTTGCATCCTAAGGATTCAGCACTTCCTAATAATATCATCAGAACATGAATTAATCCAATAATGAAGTCATAGACCTTGTAATTCAATGACTCTTGAAAAAAAAACTTATTAGCTGAGTCTTTAACACAAGAGCTTTGGGTCATATGCAAACCAGTCATTGGTGGCTCAATGGTTAGCCTTTTGAGGAAATCCGTAGTGTTTTCCAGAGCAGGGTCAAAGTTTATATTCCCACAAACTTACACAGAGTGCCTATCTCTCATCTTCCCTACCAGTTTGTAATTGCCTCTCTCTTATTAAAGTTGCCTGTCTCTAGAGAAGGGAAGTAGTCTCTCATTGTGGTTTAGGATTGAAGCTGTTAAGCATCTTTCCGTCATCATCTATATGTTTCGTTTTTGGGAAAATGTTTACATTTTCTGTCCATTTAAGCTAAAAATATCATCATTTTACTCTTGACTTACAAGAGTTCTTCATGTATTTTAAATATAAGTCCCTTTTCAGATATGAAAATCTTTCTCCCATCTGTGGCTTGGCTTTTCATTTTCTTAATTACACCTTTTGGGTCACAAGGTGAGAATTTTGATGATATTTAGTAGCTTCTACTTTGAAGGTCTCTTGTGATGACACTGAGCCAAGCCAGGTAATCCAGGTTAGATTTTCAATTCAGGATCAGCTGGTAAGCAATCTCAATTCATATGCATACTTAGTTTCCCCTGTCCTGTAATCTACTATATTCACAGGTCCAGGATTAGAATTTAGGCATCTTTAGGGAAGATATTATCTGTCCCTTTCCGCATTATTTTTATTATTCTTTACAACCTGAGTTTTCCTTCTATCACCATTCCTAGGCTAGTGTTGAAGAGGGGTTCCCACAAGCTCTCACAACTGGGGGTGCAGGTAGCCACTTAGAAAGGATGCTAGGCCTTTTATGACTTTCGTGCCCCTTTTCTATGCCACTGTTGTATTCCCTGCAGTTGTATTATGATATAGTTTAACAAGGAAAACGCACATTATTTTGATTGCAGTGACAATACTCAGGTGATGAATGCTTGGGTGGAAAAAATGACGGAAGGAGCAGGACAGCAGAAAAGGTGATGCTGTTGCAGTTGTCTCTCCATTCCTGCCATCCCTATCAACACCTCTAATGAGATAGAATTCATACACTTCACACTGCTAAAGTAAAAACTGCCGTGGGTTTTAATACATTCAAAAAGTTATGAGACCATCACTACTATGTGACATTAGAAAACATCAATCACCCCCTCACCCAAATAAACCTTGTTTCCTTTGACAGCCACTCTTCATTGTGCTTCAGGAAACACTGATCTTTCTCTGTAAATTTGCCTAGTCTGGACATTTCATAAATGGTATCATGTAATAAAGGGCCATTCGGATCTGAGTCCTTTCACTTAGCATAATGCTTTCCCTTAGCAGCTCCGTTCCTTTTTATGCCCAATCATCTTCCGTTGTCTTGTTATTATGGCATTCATCAGTTGATAGTCATTTTGGATTGTTTCCACTTTTTGATGATTGTGAATAATATTGCTATAAATATGCATTACAAGGTTTTGTGCCTACATGGTTTCAGTTCTCATGTGTATATACTGGGAATATAATTTTGGGTCATTTGGTGGCTGGATGTTTAACATTTTGAGGAATTGCCAAGCTGTTTTTCAAACATACAGCTGCATCATTTTTGAACTCTGTGCAAAAGTGTTCAAGGCTTCCATGGCTCCAGAGTCTCCCCTACACTTGCCCTTGTCTGTCCCTTTGATTAAAGGCATCCTGGTGGATGTGAAGTGGTATCTCTGTGTGGTTTTGATTGGCATTTCACTAATGACTAATGTCATTGAGTATCTAATCATGAACTTTGCATATTTGTCTTTCCAGTTTCACTGAAACCAACTCAAGCATTCAACAACAGTGAACACTATTGATGATTTCTTCTTTCTTGAAATTATCCCTTCTCTGGGCTTCTGGAACTTGCCATCTCTTGGTTTATATACTTACCATGTTGGTAGGTTGAGTCTTCCTTCACTTGCAAGAACTGAGCTGTTTCTGTCATGATTTCTCTGTCCTGGGATGCTGAGTGGATTGTCAGAATCCTATGATTAGGCTGTCACTTAAGAGTTTATGTCACTGTATCATGTACCAGGAAGAGCTGAGATCATGCCCTTAGGGAAAAATCACCTAGACAGTGAGCTGTTTACTGTCTTTGGCATCATGGCAAGTTTCAAATGGTTGCCAATGATTGAGAGTGGCATTTCCAGAACTGAATGGTAGCAGCATATAGAAATATCTCGGATGAGTGAACCCAAGGGAGCAAGATGTAGAACAGGAATCAGAGACAAGTCCAGATCCAGAGTCACTGGCAGGGCCTTAAATACAGACAAAAAGCAGTGCAAGAAGCCTGGGCAACCTATAGAGATAGGTCTCTACATAACACAGCAGGGCAGGCCAAGCAAAGTGTTAACCTCGGTGTTCAACATAAGTGCATTTCGTAGGGGTAGGCCTAAGAACAAGATGATGGTCTTAGCCAATGTCTCTCAAAGTATCACCCTAGACCAGCATTACTTGGGAATCTAATAGAAAGTAAATTAGAAGGCTCTTAATTTTTAACAATAGCCAGCTTTTTACTGCAGTTTGAGAAACACTAATCAAAGCAACAGAAAACATTCTGACAGAAAGAGATGCTTTAATTGCACAACAGTTAAGGAGCTTGGGAAGTATGATTCTTGCTAACATAAGAACCAGTCACTGAATGTGACCTCTGGTCTTCAGATTGCATGGTTTTTTAAACAGGAAAGATAGTCCCACTGCATCTGGATATATTCAGCCCACCATGCTAAGTTAGTATAGCAAACTTATGATAAACATGTGCTTAGATGACTTGATACTTTAGGCCTGTAAGATGAGAATACTGCAGTCCTCCTTATAAAGAAGAATGGGTAACTGCTGTGGAGAGGTAACACAGCTAGTACCTGGGAGCTGTAGCTCTATTGGGCATACTGTACTCTAGGTTACTTTTCTATCCATTCCCTCTTGCAGTTTGAGTACAGAGAACCGATCTGGAGCTCGTGATGATTAATGTGTAAAGAAGATGGTAGAGAACAGGTGGATGACATCAAGGCAGAAAGCAGGGAAAAGGAGGTCTTGATAAAAAAGAAAATGAGGAAAGGGAGAAAAAAGTTACAACAAGATTTGCAACTAATGATTGTGTGGGCTCTAACTGGGTCCTTAGCAGTTTCTGCGCCCTGCCTTCTCTGATCTCATAGACATCCTTCAGCCACTGAGCACAGTGAATTTCCCCTTGGGCTTGTGTTGCATGCCTTTTTTTAAAAAAAATTTGGTTCCTGGGTAGTTTATCACTTACTTCTCCATGTTTATTTGTGTCTGTCTCCCTCTCTCTTCCCTCACGTAGTCGGACACTTAAGTGTACCTATGTTCCAGTTGCTGAGGGGTTTTGAGCCAGGCTTCCTCATTGACTGCTGGATATTTAGGCAGAACCATGTCATAGTTTGGGGACTCTGTACTGAGGGACTAACACTAAGCTCCTCTTTATTTCACCCACACTTCATGTTCTGTTCTCTGGAGTGATTGGCAATATGCTTTGATTCTCTACTTGCTTTTTGTAGGCTTTTCCATTTTCCAATCTCTGTAATTGATAATTGATGCAGGAATGTAGCTCAAGGGCATGAATAAGGTTTAGGCTTAGAAAGATACAGTATATGCCATTGGTAGAATAAAACTAAGATAGCAGCTTAGCCTTGAAGAATGTAACGTGAATTAGATACGCCGTGAGTCCTGATTCATGATCTCTGCTTAATAAGAGAGCAGTGTCTATTACCTGGTGCTTTGGTAACCCAGACTAGGGAAATGAGGGATTTAAAAGATTAAGTGCAGGTCAGGAGGATGGCTTAGCAGGTGAAGGCACTTGTTACCAAGACTTACAACCTGAGTTTATTCCCAAGAATAAAGGTGCAAGGTGGGAGAAGAGAGTATGCTGCCAGTTCCTTCTGATCTACACACACACACACACACACACACACACACACACACACACACACACACACAATTTAATTTTTATTTTTTCAAAAGATTATGTTCTCAGAATTATTGGTTTTTTCCTTCTGTAAAATGGAGACCACTTCTGAAAGGAATTGTGGGAGTATTCAATAAAAAACTATCCAGTACTAATACAAGCATTGGTTGTCATAGTCAATAAGAATAAACGAGAGCATTTGCAATACAGTTGTGTAATTGTTATTCAATGCCACTGTTCTTGATTTGGTCCATTCCACTTCTTCCTTTCACTAATTCATTGGTTACTTATGCACTCCTTTGCTGGCCAGGTCTTCTACTCCTGTCAGTTCCAGAGTCACAGCAACCATCTTTTAAAACATACTGTCATTTCAAAGCACAGGCTAACTACAACCCAGACTGACAGTGATGAATAATTCCATGGATCTGGTAATGGACTCTGGCATTTCCCTCAAACTCCTATATGCCACCAAGTTGTTCCCTCTTGTTTTGTGCTTCTTTATTCTCAACAGATTTCAGATGTAGTTTCTGAAGGTGAACATCATCTTCCTCTGAAAAATAATCCAGCAAGAAGCAGTGGACAGTAATTGGCCTCCAGGAAAGCATCACTGTCAAGTCAAAAGATAGAAGGGGAATTAAACACATTTTTTCCTTTCTTTTATATTTCAGCATGTACATGTCCACATTCTTCCTAGGAAGGCAGGGGACTTCCACAGGAATGACAACGTCTATGATGAGGTGAGTCTGGTTTTTGGGGCTTCATTATTTGATCACAAGGCCTGTCAGTGTGATGAAATCAACCCAATTAACCACATGTCACCCCAGAAGGGATCTTAAATGGTATTCTACCCAGTAGAACTCAGAAAGTGGCAGTAGAAGCTAACAAGCCAAAAGTGACCTTCAGAAGAATCTAAAATAAATGAATTATAATGAAATATTTTACTAATGAAACCCAATATCAAGCCAAGTGGCCTTGTGGTTTCTGCTCTGTCATGTTTACAGGGGCACTTAATATCTGTGTAAAGACATAATCCTGAATCTCCATAGACAATATCAACTGTGAACAACATAAATGAATTAGAGCGACATATAATTTTTTGAGATAAATATGCTAACATTGGGAGCTGGAAAATGGCACAGTGGATAAGTTACTTGTCCTGTAAACATGGGAACATGAGTGTGGCTCCCAGAACCCCTATGAAAAGATGAGAATAGCATTATATGCATGTATTAACAAAATTAACTAATAACAAAGTGTTTATGAAGGAGATGGGCAGATCCCTGAAGCTCATTGATCAGTGACTGTAGCTAAATTAGTGAGCTCCATGGCCAAGGAGACTCTATCTGAAGAAAAAAAAGATGCAAAAGTGATAGAGAAAGATACTCAGTACTAACCTCTAGCATGTGTACATACATATGCAAGTATACTAACATTTACACACATACACCATACATTTACAAAAACATGCTGCCTTAGCACTTAGCACACTTTTTAGATTCAACTTGTCTCTCCCAAGAGCATAAATTCAAAGTGAAACTTTGAGTTATCCTTAACAGAAATTACATTGATTTAAATGACATATGTGTGACTTGAATCTCCCGAACATTTTAGAAGTTGTGTGATTTTTGGATCTTTCCATCCAAAGATACCAATGTCAAATTAATATTGCATGAACCATCAAGGGCTGTGCAATCACCTCCAGGAGCTTTTCCACAGGAGAACCTTCCAGTGTCTACTTGTGCTGTGTAGAACACAGCCTAAGGTAGAATAAGTTAGAAGAAAATGTAAAGTGATGTCTGTTTCCATACTACCTCTAGCCAAAGAACACAAAATCTGGTCAGATGGTGCCACTGCTGTAGACTATTTGTTTTACAAGCACTTTGGTTGTAACAAGTAAAGGTGTGTGGATCAATTAACAATGTGTGCCTTGGGTGTCAAATAGGACAAGCAGATTTTCGTCATGTATTTGATACTTTACTTCCAGACCTTTGGAATAAATTTCCATGTTTATCTCTAATTTTGGTTGTTTATTATGTGTTTCTTCCAACTATATGAAGATCTTTAGCTTGTCCCTAGGGGAACATATGGATTATACATTTCTTTGTACATTCATAGGGTTTTTTCCTAGTTAACTAGGCATTAAAATGGCTATCCACACACTGAAATACAGGTTGGTATTTAATAAGAAAATTCTTCCATGACTCTCCTGGGACTTGGTGGATCTTTTGATGTCCTTTCCAAAACTTGCAGTGGACTTGTGTAGGGTGGACACCCTCTAGCAACTAGTTTTGAGTGCTGGTTTGTGACCTAGTGGCTGAAACTCTTATTTCTCAGGATTATCTTTGATATGTTGTGTTTGGGTAGGTGGCAAAGGCACAAGGAACAATTATTGCATGTATTAAAAACCCCCAGGTGACTCTGATGCAGATCTAGGTGTAGGAGTAGGTACTGTCTACATCCCCAGCTTCCCAAAAGCTCTAAACACTCTATTGTGAACTCAGTTTTAGCAAATGTATTATATAGGTTGGGGTTTGGTAATGACTTAATCTATGTAGTAAGAAAATTGGAGTTACAGGATCATTGTATACAGAGATATATTAAAAACACAAGTATAAAGCATATTAATGTAAACCAAGGTTAATAAAATGTTGCCAAGTACAGGTTATTTTAATGAATAAATTACCACATGATTTATATACAAGTGAATGCTGCTGGAGTAGTATTTAAAGTGCTTGAAAACACTGCTTTCTTAGCCTGATCAGTCACCTTGAATCTTGTTTATGCTCCAAATGTGCTATTGACAGAAACTGTGTGGATACATTTGAGCTCTGTATAAGACACAATGGCTGACATTACACATCACATGGCCTTTCTCTCCTCTAATACTCTTTTAGCCTTCCTGCATGCTCTAGTGGCATCTCTAGACAATACACATTTCAATGTTCCATGTATCCCTCTGTATGAAAAAATAATTTCCATAAAAATGATTTTTCAGTCAAGACTAGGTTATAGTATACCCTATAGAGGTAGTAGTACAAGACTAGAAAGAGACTAAACAACAGAGTCAAGTTCATTGCAACCTCCTGAGGAGGCGACAGTCAATAATTTCACTTGGATTCCATGTCTTAATGTTCTTATCTTTAAAATGGATAGTGTATACCCCTTCAAAATGTGGTCATGTAGATTATGTGATATCTATCTACTGAAAACTGATTTGGGGGTTGGTATGCACTTGTTTTTAATTTTGCCTTTGAACATATATAGAGTGTAAGTAATGAGAACCCCAATCTCAAATCAGGTTGTTGGATGTCCTCATTTAGTACCATTTTCCAGAGTGAATAAAACACTGTCTTTCCAATTTTCTATCTGTCTTTAGCCACTCAGACTCAGTTTAATCTTCCTCTTTGTTTGAGAAGCTTCTCTCGTTTGAGTACATAATAATGTCTAGCAAGAGGCATGGGGAGCATGAAGCATTGGGCAGGCCTTATTGGTACACGATGTAATGTACATTAGACTGAGTGATCTTAATCAGAAATGATAGGGTGATGAGGGATGACATTCTTTATACTGATGAAATCACTCACTGTGGATTATGTACCTCTTAGTGACACAACAAACAGGCTGCCTTGAAGGCAGATGAGTGGAAAACAGAAAAAGCAAGAGACCAAGCTCAGTGGATATATTTGCACTCCTGCTACTACAGTCTTATAAAGGGTTACCTAAAGAAGTCCTAGGTTAAATTGAGCCATAAAATTACATCCTTTGTGAGCACAATCTTAAGGTAGATAGTGATGCCTGGAGAAGTTTCACAGAAGGGGTGCAAGATGGAAATTTCCAGAAACAGAGAAAGGGGATGAAGATTGAGGAGGAAGATTTGTAAAGGAAGACACAGTCACTGTTTCTAAGTATCTAACATTCTGGAAAAAAAGGTTAAGTGGCACGAAACATGTTCTATGTGGAATTAATATGTTTCATATGGTCTCTAAGGAAAAGATCTAGCAGAATCAGGCTGCAAGGAGGCCACATCAAAAAAGAATAGACTAAGAAAGAACTTCTAACAGGTAAAATGACCTTTCTGTGAAATGATGAGAGTCCTGTCTCTGAATCTCTTCAGGTCATGGTTATTTGGAAGCATGTGTGCAATTGGTACAGAGACCACACGGTTCTGCACCCCTACCTTTCCACACCTGGCCTGTTCTCTCATTTATCTCCCCTTGTAGGTGCTTCAAGCCCTGTAACAAATAGTGCCTTTTGCTGATTAGTGTTGTGGCACTTGAGTGAGTGCCTAACAAAACCTTCTTCTTTTGTTTAGTTCTTAGAAATACAAGATGTAAGTCTTTCTTGACTTTTATGAGACTATCTTCTATCGATTTTTCCCATTTCCAGCCTCCTACTGCCTTTTCTGGCTCAACATTGCATATTGATGATCTGTGAGCTTGCTTGCTTCCTCACGTGTGTTTTGTCATTCCCTGCAAAGTACTTTTTAATGATGGGCTTCATTTTTGTTTGAAAAGTACATTTTAATGAGATGGAATGCTTCTAAGCATGTCACTCATTCCATAGGTCAGTAGAGCTCACACAATTCTGTCTCCTATATAGACTGACATCCCTCACATAGGCCGTATCTATGTATCTTTACAGGATTTCCTCACACTGAGCATTAAAGTCTTTCTCACAAATACAGAATGAAAGAGGTCAACTTGAACACTGCTGGTTCCAAAGCCTTTTAAGTTTGAACTCCTGTCCCAATCCATCTCTTGTCTCTACGATTCAAATGTTACTACTCTCAGAAACATCTGCCAGGCTCAGCACCTCATGCAGGCCCTATCTGTTTCCCTTTCCTCTTGGTTTGTTTATTTACAATATTGTGGCCCAGAGGGATTTCTTCAGCCTCAATGTTGGGCCTTGCCCACTTCTATGCCAACAATAAGTCTCCTTCACATATAGCTTGCTTTTCCAAACTAGCATTAGTTCCCCTACCTCAGAGCCTTTGTACAAATTGTTTTGTGCCTGCAATAGCTGACATCAGCTCCCCTGCATGTACGTCTGTGTGTTTAGCCAAATCATAGGTCAAGCTCACCTCCTACAAGTGCCCTTCTTCCTTCTCTTCCTATATAGAGCTAAAATAACCAGCCTTCTGTCCTTACTCAAGTAGCTCTTTCTTATTATGATGCCTGTTAAATCCTTAACAACGCACTCAAGATAATTATTAGTTTATATGCAACACTGGCATCTCCCAAGTGCATTGTAAAGCCTTGGGAGCAGGGACCTAGTCTGGTATAGGGTGGTTCCACAGTGAATATCTGTTAACTATGACAGGACAAGAGTCGCACTTTAAGAACTCAAAATTTCCTACGAGTTGAAAGATAATTTACAGAGTGCATCTTGCTTTCAGGGGGTTGATTCATTAATTCCTAGATACACTGAATGTGAGCAGAACATGATGCTATCAACCATCTAAGGTTAATTTGATGGAGCATTGATGGAACAGAATCCTTTGATCAGAAATCAGCATGATGGAGAGGGCTGAAAAGTGCAGCCCACCAGAGAGGTCTTGAGAAGCAATTATAAGCCTTTTCTGATAATAAGTAGCTCTCCCCCTTGAAACCTAGATCTGTCTGCCTAGAACAGATATAGATGTGGGGTTTGCTGAAATCGAGCTGGGGAGCCACTCTGCCTCTCATTCTGACTTTATTATCACCTTGGGGTTCATCTTCCCTTATTCTCCCGCAAGCTACATGCCTTGGACTTGTCCTTAAGTATATTACTCACCCTTTCAGCTACCACATTTAAGAGCATGAGCCTCTCTCTTCAAACTCAGTGTAAACCCCGCCCTTTCTAAAGCATATAGGCCTCCCCTGGCTTTTACTACCTCACAACCAGATATGTGCATCCCACAAACTCTGTGTTGTATTTTCTTGGAAGTTTCATGAATTATGTAAGACTTTCTCTGAACTCTTCAGGACCTCTATTGACATGTTGATGAAGATTATGATAATGACACAAATGGTTCCTTGGATCAAAGAGCATGCATCACAAATGCACAGGAAGGGAATGTCCATTGCTTAATGCCATGGTATATCATTGAATTAGCTCAGTTAAGACTTGTCTTGACTGTGTTTCAAATAAGCAAAAGTCATAACTAGATTGGCTAATTCATCAGATGTTTATGGGTGACACTGAATGGTTATGATTGTGTTCTATATATAAAATCCATTGCTTTTTTTTTTTTTAAGGAGTGCTTAATATTAAAGCAAAGGAGAATTGCAATCAGCAATTGGAAAAATGCAACCATGAACTTTATAGACAGAGCAACCATGGGTTCAAGCATGTCTTGGAAAATAATTGCTTGGCTTAACACAATGCATGAACAAAATCAATTTACAAAAATTCAGGTCATTTGGTCCCTAAGGGCTTAAGAAAATCATTCTATTGCTGATGATATTTATTGTTGAACTTGGATCTCTTTCACACATCATTTGATGATGTACTCAAAGCCCATGGATTCCCTAGTTAATTTTGCAAAAAGGAAGGAATGTTTCAGTGAGACAGTTAATTAGCTGTTCTCCCTCTGGGTCCACGGATTTCTTCCTAGTGATTGCTAAGCTTCTGAGTTCATGAGAACCTTAGAATGCAAACATTAATACCTCCTGATCAGACAAAAATGGCAGCTCTATGTATTTTCTGCATTCTTTGGAATATTTAAGTAAAAGAATCTGAATAGGATAAGAGCATATTCATTCTTAATTAAATGATGTGCCTGCATATGCTGTCTATATGCTTCTTTGGACGTTCTTTGACTACCTAATTTAAGAGCCCTAGACTATTGTTTCCATGTCACATTATTACCCTACTAAATCTTTATAATCCCTCACAGAAGAAGATACAATTAGAAAAAAAAAGTGATTTATCAGGTTAAAATTTATTTCTGCTCCATTTTCCTCATAAAAATGAATATTAGAGAAAATCAGGTTTGTTTCGTGTTTATTGGTACTTAGTAAGCATAGTAGAAAGGCAAAACAGAATGATGATGATGATCATGATGACAATGATTATGATGATGATGATGGGTTGGGGACTGTCTTAGTTAGGGTTTTACTGCTATAAACAGAGAACACAACCAAGGTAACTATTCTAAGGGATATAATATTAAATTATATTAATTAAATATATAATTAAATCAAATATTACATATATATTATTATATTCTAACTGGGGTCAGCTTACAGGATCAGAGGTTCAGTCCATTATAATCAAGGTGGGAGCATGGCAGTATCTAGTCAGGCATGGTGCTCGAAGAGCTGAAAGTTTTACATCTTGTTCTGAAGACAAACAGGAGAAGACTGGCTTCCAGGCACCTAGTAGGAAGGTCTCTCAAAGCCCACCCTCAACAGTGACACACTTCCTCCAACATGGCCATACATCCTAATAGTGCCATTCCCTGGGCCAAGCATATTTAAATCACCACAAGGACCTTCAAAGACAATCAGGAATTCACTGCATCAAAGAATTAGATCAACAAAAGAAAACAAAATACACAGGTGATAAGGATTACCTTATGAGCCCTGTAGCAAAAGACACAACTTCTATGAAGTCTTTATTTTTCTCATTTTAATTTACTTTAAAAGATGTCACGAAAGGTCAGTTTTTTTTCCTCAAAATCTTTCTGCTATGTCACTTGAATATCTTCAGTTCCTTGTTAGTCATGTATTAACAAGAATAATGTCAATCATATGGCACTTGACATATGACATTTATGGCAAAAGCACTTCTTTAAAGATCCCTCATCATTTCCTGAATAAGACTTTGCTGTGCAGAGTCCCACATGATCTTCATGGTAAACTCAGTCTCTAGACATACCCTACAATACAGCTAGAAGGTCCCTGGTACTGAAGATGTAAAATGCCTACTCTGAGACATTCTTGTTGCTGGTGTCCTTCTGTCTTCTCTCATGCTTCTCACAGGGTAATCCTTCATCTCACTGTGATGGCTATAGTCAAGCACCCATGAGGCATGGTGCCTAAAGAATGGAGTATGTGAGTACTTAAAAAAAACCTTCAATTGGCTTATATTCAATGTTATTTACATTAACACTAATAAATTATCACTTAAGATTAAATATTTTGACAGTTTGGATATCTATGATGCAATAAGGCAAATTACCAAACAAAAATCTGAATCCATAATATTTAGACGATTGAGAAAGTAAGCCTCAGGCAAGAGAAAAGTTACTCTAGTAATAATTTATGATCCCAAATAGGTAAATAATGCAGAGGGAAGGCAGACATTAATTAATCATTAATATATTTTTATCAGTGGAAATTATTATAGCCTCAAAGAGAAAAGATCCCAAATATTTGACCTACTCTCTTGAAATAACAACATAAAAATGAGCAAGAATTATGGAGAGGGAAAAAAACAAAGTTAATTATATTTTAAAGAATTTATAAATTATTTTGCTTTTTGGCTATCACTTGACAATCTTTTGATGAAGTATTCATATACTTCAAATGAGCTTTATAATAAGTACCATTGCCTCTATTATTGGAACAGGATATATTGCTGGAATTCATGTGTAGCATTCCAGCACAGGGGCATCATAGTGCTGTCAAAGTTTTGCTTTTGTTACCACAAGGTGGTATCCACCATGGAAGTCCTCAATCCCCAGTCAGTGCTCAAGAGCAGATATGTAAGTATATTTATAGGTATTTTAGATTAAGAAAGATTTTTAAAAAGAGCATGTGAACTTAAACATAATAATAGAGTTTTTAATTAAAAACAACCAGAAGACTATCATTTCAGCATATAGATGCTATGAAATATTACTAATACAATATTTATATACTCTTTTAGCAAAAGTCTTTGAAGACCAGTATGTATTATACATTCCCAATAAATATCACTTCACATTAGGCAAAGGTGGTGGATGAGTACCAAATTAAAAAGGACAGTTCTAGAGTTCTTTAAATTCAGAGTTGTTGATGATGATGAACTTAAATCTGATTTTTTTTTCATTCTGCCTATCTAAATCCAGAAGACCATGGTGTGTTTTTCATGATATCAAATTATAAAAGTTGTCAAATGATTGAGCTAAGGTTTATTGTCTCTTATCAAAAATCTTGTTGGAATTTTTAAAATGAAATGGTAGTCAGATCACTACAGTGAAGGTACATTTATTTTCTGTCTGTTTGTTGTCGGTACTATCAGGGATGCTCATGAGATGATCCAAGGACTTTGGGGAAGGAGGGACACTGTTTGAGCCATTATTTCTGTTGACAATCACCTTTGAAATGGGTGGCCTAGTTGGCTGAAATTTCTCATTCACTTTTGAAAGGAGACACAATGTTCTTTTGTGATAAAATCATGTAAGATTAAGCATGGTGACCCAGAACCAACTTGCTTTGGCTCAGTACATATTCCATGTACTTGGAAAATCAGCTTTTCCATGTCTCAGGTTTTTTAATCTATAAAATATATGTGGGATTACTATGCAAATTGAATGGCTTCCTATGTATGAAGCCTTAGGATATACAAGAAATGCTCAGTGATATTCATTATAATAATATGCATAAGTATCAATAGTATTATTATCTTGACAGAGCCTGTTGTGGGGAGCTGGTAGAGTGAGTTTGGTAGGTGACAGGTCAGAAGTCATCTTCCGACTGCACAGAATCCATCTGAGAAATTTCTGTTACTATATGCATGTGGAATGAGAACCTTCAAAGACAGTCATTTGTGAGCATGTTGAGTTTCAAACAGTCTCAAGTAGTGAACCTGTATGATCCTGTCATTTAGACATGATAAGGAAATCTCTTCTGAAGAGAAAGTACTAAAGTTTATTCTAGAACTTTCAGGTCACTTCAACAGAGTGGCAAGCAGTGTTCTCTAGAAACTATTGTTATACAACTTCCACATTCCAAGGAGGTTCTGGATTTTGTGGTTTTGTTTTTGTTTTAATTAAAGAAGGTGAAGAAAAGGCTTCTCTATGTATATATCTCTGAACTGTATACATTGGATTAACATAGGGATTCCTTCCATATCTTTTAATACTGAGCTTACTATGTAAACATCAGTGTCTTTCATGAGATTTATTTGACAAGGAGAAGGGACAAGAAGCCAGTAGCATTAAGCTTCTGGATTAGGTTACCAGTCATAAATAAATCTACCTCTTAGGTTTTGTCCCCAAGAGAACTGATGAAGAATAATTAGAGAGTGAAATTATCATTTGATGAGCCACAGTGAGCTGGGCTCTATGTCAGGTGCTTCACATACATCACCTTGCCTTTACAAACATCAGGGGAAGAAGCTGAACCTCACAGGAGAAAGAATATTCCTTAGATTCTTAATGGCAAAGCTTGTTTACACCCAAATCTGTTGAGCACAACCTTATCTCTTTGTTTCACCTTTGGTTTGGTCTTTATTTTCATGGAAAGTCAAAGATAGTGAGCTAAACATTTTTCTTGGCTGTGATTTCTGGACACACACACAAACACACACACACACACACAAATACCTTAGATATCATCTACACCCCACAAGTCTTGGATATACCCCTGCTAATTAAGTTTGTAAAAACATTGAAGAAAGTAGCATTTTACGAAGTTAACAGTTTGGGTTTTGTTGTTGTTGTAGTTTTCTGCTTTTAGGATACAGCCCAGGAGTTTGCCAGCTAAGGAACTTCATTATAACTCTTTTTTGTGTAAACACAAGAAAATCATCAGCACACTCTGATCTAGTTTCTACAGTTCCCAGGGTCATTCTTTTGAAACTGATTTTGTGCAGCAAACCTCTTAAATACTTTTGCATGCCTTATAGTATATTCATGTCATGATAATACACTAAAATATTTAAAATGAAATCACTGCCTTATTTTTTCTCAAAAAGAAACAGCCCTTGCTTACAACTCTCAATGGGCCATAAATATCTTCTAGGCCAGCTGCTCCAATACCCATTGGAAATCCGCCTTACATTAAAAGTAACTAAGGAACTCATAGAATATTCCCTTTGCACTGAAATGCAGCCTTGTTCTAGCACATATACTTTTCTTTTGGAAAAATTTTGTTTCTTCTTAGACCAGTCTCATCATTATTAGAAGGGCATTGTATGCTTGTGTCAAGTACACTGAGAACTTTCTGATTATCTTCTCTGGAGATCTTAGCCATCCCTTTGTGTTAAGACTGAAGTTCTGTTGTTTTTTTGTTTTGTTTTGTTTGTTTTTTGTTTTTTTTTTTTGCAAGCAGATAAAAGCAAACAAACTTGTTGCTTAATTCACCCCACATATCATAGCACCATACACAAGGTATGTCTATCATGCACATAGCTTTCCTGGAATGTTTTGTTTTGTTTTGAATTTTAATTCAGGTCTCATCTCAACACTGAGAATTTCAGAAATTTAGTGGGTTCAGCAGCTCCTGATCTTCAATAAGGCTGAATTAGACTTGAGAAAGCAGAGAGGCAAGGTTGTCTTCACTAGGTGATGCCAACAAATGGAGAAGAATGAGCTGATATGATTTGGTATTAGCAATCTGATAAGTTAATACATCCAAGAGGACATTTACCTGTGTTTCATCTTCTCAGGTACACATCATAATGTTTTTTTGTTTTTTTGTTTTTGTTTTTGTTTTTGTTTTTTGGGGTAACAGAGAATAAGGAAACAGACCTGAGCTTCACATTTGGCTTGCCTGTTTCTAGCCTGGCTTCTCCTCAATGCTTAGCTCACAAACCCCAGAAATATATTCCTCACCTCCTCACTACTTCTGATATGCAAAAACAAACAAATAAACAAACAAAAACAAAAAAACAAAACAAAACAACCCCTCAACTATCTCATAGGCCAGGTTCCCCTAGGACGGTAGTTATTCTAGGTCTTATTTCCTAGTCCTTAGATGCACAGCCTCAGTGTCCCCTTCCTCAGTCAACAGCAAGGCTCCATGATTCTTAACATTGCCATCCTTTATGCCAAAATGTCCTTTTTGTACCTCAGTTGTGCATAAAACATTTCACATTCTTAAATATCAAAGGATGACAACATCTTTTTCTCTTTTTTTTCATTTTTTATTAGATATTGTCTTTATTTACATATCCTATGATTTCTCCTTTCTCAGTTTCCCCTCAAAAAACAAAACAAACAAACAAACAAAAAAAAACCAACAAGAGCAAACCCCTGTTGACTCCCCCCTCCCCCTGCTTACCACCCCACCCTCTCCCACTTATTGGCCCTGGCATTCCCCTACACTGGGGCACAGA
>NW_022196892.1:2001105-2017300 GCF_008632895.1 Mastomys coucha | reverse complement strand
AGGGCCAAGAGCCTCTCCTCCCATTGATGATTGACTTTGCAATCCTCTACTATACACATGCTGCCAAAGCAATCAGTCCCACCATGTGTACTCCTTGGTTTGTGGTTTAGTCCCTGGGAGCTCTGAGGGTACTAGTTTGTTCATATTGTTGTTTGTGCTAAGGGGCTGCAAACCATTCAGCTCTTTGGTCCTTTCTCTAACTCCTTTATTGGGAACCCTGTACTCAGTTCAATGGATGGCTGTGAGCCTCTACTTCTGTATTAGTCAGGTACTGTCAGAGCCTCTCAGGAGACAGCTATATCAGGCTAGATTGTCCTTCCTTCAGTCTCTGCTCCATAGTTAGTCTCTGCAACTCCTTCTGTGGGTATTTTGTTCCCTCTTTTAAGAAGGAATGAAAAAAAAAGAGAGAAGGAATGAAATGTCCACATTTTGGTCTTCCTTCTTTAGTTTCTTGTGGTTTGTGGGTTGTTCTTCCTATATTCCAAACTTCTGGGCTAATAATCACTTATCAGAGAGTGCATACCATGTGTGTTCTTTTGTGATTGGGTTACCTCATTCAGGATGATATTCTCCAGATCCATCCATTTCCCTAAGAATTTCATAAATTCGTTGGTTTTTATAGCTGAGCAGTACTCCATTGTGTAGATGTACCACAATTTCTGTATCCATTCCTCTGTTGAGGGACAGCTGGGTTGTTTCTAGTTTCTGGCTATTATAAATAAGGCTGCTATGAACATGGTAGAGCATGTGTCCTTATTACATGTTGGAGCATCTTCTGGGTATATGCCCAGGAGTGGTATAGCTGGGTTCTCCAGTAGAAGTATGTCCAATTTCCAGAGGAACCGCCAAACTGATTTCTAGAGTGGTTGTACCAGCTTGCAATCCCAACAGCAATGGAGGAGTTTTCCTCTTTCTCCACAACCTCTCCAGCATCTGCTGTCACCTGAGTTTTTTATCCTAGCCAATCTGACTGGTGGAATCTCAGGGTTATTTTGTTTTGCATTTCCCGACAACATCTTTTTCAAGGCCCTCTAGAAGAGAGTGAAACCTTAAAGCTAGAATATCAAGCCTTAATTTAGATATCAGTGGGAATAGTAATTCCCAAAACAACCTTAGTAGGCAGCTCTGTACACCAATGGCATATCTGGCATTTACCTCAAAAGTAATTTGGTAAATGCCCCATGCCACTCTGAAAACCCCACCATTGCTGTCAGTGACAGACCATCCACATATACTTTCATACTTAGAGCTGTCTCTATACCCTTCCAAAACAGTAATAGAAACTTCTCTATCACCCTCTAAGCTTAAAAATATTTTTATCTATGTTATAGTCTCTACATTACCCCAGAGTGACTGCCTACTGATTTTGAATATGGGAAGTGTGTCCCAATCCAAGAAACCCTTTAGAAAGTAGAAAAGTCCAATAATAATGTTGCTGGTGGTGATGATTCTGATAATGTTGAGAGATAGAAACACTAACCAAATGAAAAGGAATGCCAAACAAGCAGAAAGCCAGAAATAGATTTACTACTAGAAAATCCAAGGAATATGTAGACAGATCAATACCTTGCAGATGATACAATTTGACATGAGAAAGAGGGGAAGGAGGATCTGAAGGTTTTGGGAGAAAAGGAGAGAGAGAGAGAAGGACAGAGGAGGAGGTAGAAGGAAAGCAAAAAAAAACCTGGTCTGGAGAAACCACAAGTTCTAAGGGGTCTCATAGATGGGGAAGATGGTAGTATAGTGGTAGATCTGCCCAATCTAGGTACACAGTATGTATTCATATTAATTGAGTTGTGTTTACATACCCTGGGCTTATTTGGATTGGAGATTTACTGCAATAATTCTCCTTCAAATTTGCTGTAGCAGCAAATAAAAACAATGAGTATAGCCATCAAACTATAGGACCTACACTGGCATTTTGGGCCAGTTTCTCTTGCATTTGGATGGTGACTTAGTGCTGTACAGTAGGACTCTTCCATAGTAGGCAGTGGGTTACCTTTAGACGCAGGAGAGGTAGGGAGGACATGGCACACCTGTTATTACTCTGAAATATTATCCTGATGCACACGAGGGAAGAACGAGTAGCAACGACAATGCTATATTGGAAAGTAGAGGCCACTACGATACCCAGTATAGTGCCTGTTGATAAAGGCTTCTAGAGTCTAGTGAATAAAATGGCCGATTAGTAATCCTCCCATAGAGACTAAAATCCTGGCTCTGTATCTGATAAGATTATGGGTCGTTCATTTTGTCTCCAGCTCAGCTTCCCTATGTTCCAGCTGGGATGGATTCATCTTGGTCACCTCAAAGCCTGCTTTCAGCTCTGATTCCTAGTGATTCTATGACACTAAATAGTTCAAAAGGGAAAGAACCACTTGCCCTAAGGACTCCTTCCCTTTGATTTCCAAGAGGAGGCCACATTAGCATAGCAGAAAGGATATTTACATTGCAGTTGACTTTTAAAATTCACTGAGAGTGGAAGATAAAAGGAAAACACACCAGATGGAGTGTGAGCGCCCTACCATTTCAAAACACAGCCATTTCCACTAAATTAGTTGGCACAAACTTAAAATTAAATATCATCCTGATTGCTATTTACAGTTGTCAACACGACAACTATAGTTTGTTTCCAAAGGAGCAAAGATGGTGCTAAGACTGATTAGAGTATTTTTGGAATTGTATTTTTTTTGTGGAAACATTAAGAGAATAATCAATTGGATATGAAAATATCAAGGAAATCGTGAAGGAAATTAAGACATAACCCAGCCCCTGCATTTCTAGGAAGACTCCCAGCAAAGACAATTCAAGCACACCCGCCAAATAAACTTCAGTATCTTCAATTTTGACTGGTCCTACATGCTGTGATTCTTGATGCGTTTTTAGTTACAGACTCCTTTGAAAACCCTTCACCAAACTAGTTATGTGTTTTTTAAAACATACTTACAAAGATAGGTTAAATTTTGCACTTTATTTCAGAATTGTTTAAGTTCGACTTGCAGAAACCCCTAAACAGTGGAGAGAATGAGCTGGGAGTTCAAAAGCTTACTGTGCTGGTTTTAATGGGAAATATCCTCATCTCAAGAATTTGAATGTTTGGTCTCCAGATATTGGCGCTGTTTAGGGAGGCCTCGGAATTGTGCATGGTCTTATTAGAGAAGGTTTGCTACTGGAAGTAAGCTTTTAGTTTAAAGACTCTTGCCATTTCTAGATCATGCCCTCTGCTTCATGCTTGACATACGAGTTGGGAGCTCTCCACTACTGCCTTAGGCCCATGTCTCCCTGTCATGCCCTCAACCTCAGTGGAACCATAATCCCTTTCTTATTTAATTTGCCTTGATGGTGGTGTTTTATCAATGGAAAAGTAACTGATATAGTCACTAAGACTGGCTTTGTTCAGAAAGATTATACACATTCACACACATCTAAAATCAAGGAATGCCATTCATGGCCTTTGGTTCAGCATTTCCTTCTAAGCTCCAGGTCTCTGAATTCAAAAGCATTGTGCTAATTTATTCTCAGAGTAAATGTCATATATGCACTGTCAGGATACACAGTGAGGGAGGGGAGACTTCTCAAATTTCTCAAAGGAAATTCCTCAAAGGCTTTGAATGGCACTGTTCTTCAGGGCTCCAGCAATTAAACACAGCTGATGCCCAAATCTCTCACCTTTTAACTGAGGGTCTACTCTTAGAGTTACACAGCAGCTTTCAGAAAACTAGCCACTGGAATAAATGATTATTTGTGCCTTTCAGGTTTGTGTGTATGTGTGTGTGTGTGTGTGTGTGTGTGTGAGAGAGAGAGAGAGAGAGAGAGAGAGAGAGAGAGAGAGAGAGACAGGGAGGGAGAGAGAGAGAGAGAGGGAGGGAGGGGGAGAGAGAGAGAGAGAGAGAGAGAGAGAGAGAGAGAAAAGAGAGACAGGGAGAGACAGAGAGACAGAGAGACAGAGACAGAGAGGAGGGGTAGCTGAGACATAAAGACAGAGAGGAGAAAAACAATGAGTTTCATTTCTAATGTTTGATTATTATAAAATATCCAAGTATACAAAATAATTTTCTTTAATCTTACTTGTGAATCTTTTGAGTTGCTAGATAATCTCTTAAGTAGTGAAAATTTATCTTTATAGTATTTCTATTAGTAAAGGAAATTAACCTATTGCATTTCCTATCCTCTAATGTGCTTTCCATAATAATTAAGTAAAAAAGGACCCAAACTGTGCCTTTGTAATATCTACCAGATAATTTGAAGTAGAAAAATTAAAAACTCATAGATATAGCTGAACCTAGAATTACTAAAAATAAGTTTTTGTAGATTTAAACCTGTTGATATTCATATTTACCTAAAGTTGAAACTATATAGAACATACATGTAAAAGATATGTCAGGCATTGCTTAGTTTAACCCAGTCATACAAATTATGTGATCAGGTATTCAAAGGTACTGCTCCTGAATGATACAAACTTAGAATTCTTGAATTTTATCACTGGCCTTTTTTTTAAGATTTATTTTTATTTATTTTATGTGTATGAGTACACTGTAGCTGTACAGAAGGCCGTGAGCTATCATGTGTGTGGCTGCTGGAAATTGAACTCAGGACCTCTGCCGGCCCCACTGGCTCCGGCATAGTAATTCACTGTAGCTGTCTTCAGATGCACCAGAAGAGGGCATCAGATCTCATTACGGGTGGTTGTGAGCCACCATGTGGTTGCTGGGATCCAAACTCAGGACCTTCAGAAGAGCAGTCAGTGCTCTTACCCGCTGAGCCATCTCACCAGCCCCTATCACTGGCTTTCTAAGTTACCAAGTAACTTGTAAGATTAAGTAAAGGTAAGGTACCAAGTACCTAGTTTTACTTCTGTTACTGTGATAAAATGCTCTGACATTTATTCCATCAATTTGGGAAAGTCAGGGCAGGAACTCAAGCAGCTAGTCCTACCCACAGTCAAGAAAAAAAAAGAGAATAACATATTCTTACTTATCTGCTTGCTTTCAGTTAGCTTTTTCCTCTTTTATATAGTTCATGATCACCCTTAAAAGGGAATGATGCTGCTCACGGTGGGCTGTTCCTTGCCTTAGTAATTAAAAATAAAGATAATGCCTCATAGATATATCCCCAGGCTGACCTGATCTAGACAATTCATTAATTTAGGCTGTCTACCCTGGCAATTCTAGATTATGTTATGTTAAAAGTTAAAAGTTAAGTGACATACCAGATTATATTAGCTTTTATTGCCAGACTACATGTAATTCCTATTTTTATCTAGTCAGAAATCCTCATATGTAGCTATCTGGGATTTTTTACAAAGTTCTAAGATACTGTCCTTAGTCTGTTCTTCAGTTTTATTTGTTTTGTTCTTTGTATTTTTGTTGTTGTTTTATGTCATTTTGGTTGTTGTTTTATATGGGATTTGTTTGCTGGGTGTGTGTGTGTGTTTATCTAGCCACTGTCTCTCTGTGTAGCCCAGGCTATCCTGGAACTCACTCTGTAGAATAGGCTGGCCTCAAAGTCACAGAAATCCTTATTGCTTCTACCTCCCAAGTGGTGGGATTAGAGGCATGTACCACCATGGCTCACATCTTCTCTTAATTAAAGAGAAAATCCCATGATTTTGTGAAATCTTTATATTTACCCAACCTATCCCAGGAGTTTGAGATTGAAGATTCTGATGCAGTTCTAAAATGCAGCAAAGCAAGTACCTTCCTGAGATTTTCCCTTTTCTTCGAGTTTTTTTTTTTTTTCTTAATTTTAAGGCATGGCTTTTCATGGTAAGTGCTAATTCTCTACCTAGAACTTCATAGTAAATCTACCCTGTTTTTAACCACTATTTTATGGTGTTGGTTGTGCATGGGGCTGTACGTTCACATGGGAAGCAGGAAGACAGGCTTCATTGTCCCCATTTCCTTGCCGTTCTTGTGGTTGTCACTGGCGGTCATTAGCACCCAGCCCTGCATTCTGCCTTCAGTTCTCTGAATTTCTGCCACACACTTTGATTGGTTAGTTTGCTTAAGTGCAAAGCCCTCCATTGTAGAGCTAGGAAAGCTCCAGCATCTGGACTAGGCTTCCAGGAGCCTTTTAAATGTCATCTTGCCCTTTCTTGACTTAAGAGTGGCATTTAGGCACCATTTGTTTAATGGAAGTGCCCACCAGCAAACCAACTCATTCTGTTCTCTCAGATTGATGTTTATGGTAATTCTGAAAATGCTGCCTCTGTTTTCACCCTGTCCTCACTCTGTCCATATTTCTGAAGAACTCCCTGATGACTCCCTGTTTCCTAGGCCTTCCCACATGTGTTAACATTTTGATTCTCAGAACAAGGGAGCAGAAAGGCTCAGTGCACCTGAATAATAAAAGAGTCACATTTATGTTTGACCTTGGCTAGACTAAAAATAATTATTGTCATTGTTTTTTAGCTGCATCTTTGTGTCAGCCACTAAATGGAATCTTCCCTTTTTAATACAACTTTACTGAAATATCATTCTAATGCTATGCAGCTCTTTTATTTAACTCTATAGTTTAGTGATATCATGTGATCCACTAAGATTTTATTAGTCTAAAGTTTCAAATTTTCATGTATGACAATCTTTACTATGTACAAGTACTTCTGTTCCAATTTTGCTCCGGAATGATTTTGTGTGTATGCTATACAGTATGATGACATGGGATGTATACATTGTAAAATAATTACCAAAATCAAGTTAATATATCTAGCACATCATCACAGGTGATTACTAGTTTTCTTATAGAAAAAACAATTAAGATCCACTCTCTTAAGAAAATTCAAATATATAATAAATTATTGACTGTGATCACCATGATGGGTACTAGATGGTCAGAATTTAGTCACCCTGTAACTGAGTTTTTATACCTTACCAACAGATCTTCACTCCAAGATCTGGGGAACTGCTGGTCCACTCTTTGTTTCTGTGAGTTGAACCTTTTTAGATTCCACTTATGCCTTAGTTAGGGTTTCCTTTGCTGTGGAGAGACACCATAACAAAGCCAATTCTTAAAAATTACAACATTTAATTAGAGCTGGCTTACAGTTTAAAGATTTATGTTACCTCCCAGCAGTAACGTAAGAGAGAGGGTTATTCTGGGAAATGGAGTTAGAAAGAAAAGCAACAGTAAGAGATAGTTTGAGAGAATACAGGGTGGCCAAAGGTATACCTGTCCATGTGGACGGTTAAAAAATTAGATGGGACTTGTGAACGCTCAACCATCTTCCATTTTAATGCCCTGTTTGTAACAAGCCAACAGATAGAATAGGTGAGGTAAATCCCTCCCACAAGTTCGTCAGCATGCCAGCCCAATCAGCGACTTCTTTTTGTCTCTGCAGAGGTGGGACTTCCGATGTAACTAGAACCAGGAACGAGGTGTGGCAAATAGCAGGAGGTGGGCAGGGAGGTGTGGTTATGAGAGTTAGGCCTCAAACCAGGAGGGTTACAGATTTATTCTATTATTGCCATTGCAGGAAGCATGGCCATACAGGCCAATCTGGTGCTAGAGATTGAGCTGAGAGTTCTATATCTTGATTCAAAGGCAGCAAGGAGAAGACAATCTTACACTGGGTAGAGCTTGAGCATAGGAGACCTCAAAGCCTGCCTGTACAGTGACACAAGAAGGCCACAGCCACTCTAATAAGGCCATACCTCCTAATAATGCCACTCCCTGTGGGACAAGTATTCAAACACATGAGTCTATGGGGACCAAACCTATTCAAATCACCATGACCTGTGAGTGAGGTGGTACACATTTGTCGTCTATCTTTCTATTTTTAATGCCCTCTAAGTTAACATACGTTGTTATCATTACGAATTTCCCTTCTATTTTAAGCCCAAATTATATTTGTGTGTACCATGTATACATATACACATACACACATACATACATATTTTCTCCATCCATTTGTCTTTAGGTGGACACTTTCCCTTTTCATCTTGGAATTATGCTTTAGTAAGCATGGGGTTCTTCATATCTCTTGGAGATAATCTTATTTTTCTTGTATACATACCCAGAATTCGGATTGCTGAGTTGTATAGTGGTCATCGTTTTAAATTTCTGCCAACTCCTACACAGTGCTTTTTCATGATACTCACACTAATTTACATTCCCATCAGCAATCGACAAGTGTTCTTCTTGTTCTCCTGACTGTCATACTTGGCCTGACAAGTATGAAGTGATAGCCTATGTTTTTTATTTGCACTTCCCTGATGATTAATGACATTGAGCATTTTATCATAAGCCTCTTGGCTACTTGAATTGCTTCTTTGAAAAGAATGTCTGGTGATGTAGCTCAATGATAGAACGTATACCCAAAATGCAGAAGACTTTACTGTTCGGCTTTGATGCTGAAAAAAGTTTTTTGTATAACACCTTTACCATCTTTGAAATTTAGACTAATATCATTTGCTATTTAATTATATAAGCTTCAAGATATTTTAAATATAATTATAGACATTTACAAATATTTCTTTTATTCAGGAGTTCTCTTTTTTGTTTTTTAACTTTTTTTTTTCCTACTATGCAGAAACCACTCCATTTGTTGTCAAAAAATACTCTCCCATAGGACTGAATGTAGGTCTGTTTCTTGTTGAATGGAAATTTGGGTTGTTTCCATATTTCACTTCTTAATAATAATCCAAGAATAGCTCTTTTCATTTATAAGTATTTTATGGGCAGATATTTTCCTTCTTCTTCAATAAATTACTAGGAATGTAGTAATGTTTAATTCCAGAAGATTGAGTCAATGTTATTTCTAACACAGTCCCTCTGATTTACATTTCTAACCATTGTTCCTATCTCCTTGAATCTTCATGAAGAAGCCTGTTCTAATTTTCTCAACTTTGCTCATCCCAAGGTCTATGGAGTGTGAACTCCCTGTGGTTTTGATTCGATTTTCCATCCTGGTAGCTAATCATGTTGGGTATTTGTCCATGATTTTTGTTCAATTGTATGGATTCTTTGGGAGAAATGTCTATTCATATCCTGTGTTCATTGTTTCAGTTAGATTTTTGTGCCTGTGCTGTAGAATTGGAAGAGGTTTCTTCTGCATTTGTGTTCCTCCACCCGCTCAATACCCCTCTGGAATATCCAGAGAAATATTCTTCAAGTTTTGCCTTCTGTACAGAGCTGCCTGGTAGAAGGGCTTTGGTACTAGAAGTTTCTTTCTTTACAACTTCTTAGTTTTATGTTGGTGAATCAGACATAAGATGCTTACACATCTCACAGAGAGGAAGAGCAAGCAAGTTTGGAAGTCCCAAGGCAAAATCCTGTCCAGAGACTGTACCATTTTCTACCTACAAATTTTATAGAAAGGCCATGCTTTGCCTCCATGATACCTAGCACAGGGACCCCTGAACATGCTGGGATGTTAGTAAAATTTTGCTGGGAAATAACCATGATCAGTTGTTTATACTTGGACCCTGAAAGCCCCAAATACTAACTAATTGTATGTGTGTGTATCTGTATGTATATGTAGGCACATATTGTTAGAGGCCAGAAGTGGTTTGAATGAGTAGGGAAGGCTAACTGAACAGCAAGCAACAGGGTTCTGTCTGTCTCCCACTGCCTGATGCTAGGATTGAAAACACATACCATACGCAGCTGTTTTTTTCTCATGTTCTTGGGACTGAATGCAGCTCTTCATGTTCGCAAGGCAAGCACTTTACTGGGTAAGCCATTTCTTCAGCTCCTTCTATGTGGACCTTTATAGGAAGTGTTTTCCAATCCCTGGCCTGGCAGGAAATACGGTGGTGTCAAAATGTCTGATTCTTTAACTCTCCAGTTACCTGTATCTTTTCCATCACATCTGTTATAAAGCCATAGCAACTGCAAAGATACATTATTACTTATACTGAGGAATTCTCTCCCAAAGTAAGGCTCCTTGATACTCAAAGCTGGGGGCTAACAGAAGCCACAAGCCCATTATTTTCTCTTCTTTTTTTTTTCTTTTGTTTTTTTCGAGACAGGGTTTCTCTGTGTAGCCCTGGCTGTCCTGGAACTCACTCTGTAGACCAGGCTGGCCTCGAACTAAGTAATCAGCCTGCCTTTGCCTCCCACGTCCTGGGACTAAAGGCGTGTGCTACCACTGTCCAGGTCTATTATTTTCTTTGAATAATTAAATAAACATTTTTCCCACTTTATTCCAACTATTGCAGTCTTCTCAGATACCTCTGCCTTCTCAGAAGAGATGCCTTCCTTTTGGGAAACTGTGTGAATAGTTCAGTCTCCCATCCACACCATCTCTCACACCCACATATTCTACTGTAGATAAATCTGCTTCTTATTTCTAACATTCATTTTTAGTAGAGGAACAAAATATCAAAGGGTTTTCCAGTTGACTGGGGTCACACTTTAGATTATTCTTGGAGTCAAGATGCAGGCCAACAGAAACAAAGCTGGGCGAGGAGATAGTCATGGCTTTCTAATGAAGGGATGAGAATGAAGACTCAGAGATGCCTCTCACCATCTTGGTCTCAATGTTAATTAAATGAGCCTAGAATATTTTTCTGGTTATAGAAGATCCCATATGACAATAGCTATTAATTGCCTTGTGGGACACACCTAGCATGTAATTCTCATTATACTGTGGCAGCCATTCTTATTGTCACTGTGGTTGCTTTCATGTTACTGCTGTCATTGTGTTGTCATGAATGAGGAGGGATCAGGGTATGAACTTGAACTTCTGTGCTCTTCTTTCTCTGTGTGGGTTGTAAGGTGAAATGGCTGCAAAAGAAAGACAAAGGCTGTCAGCAATTGACAAGAGCTGAGAAGAGAGATGAGCACAAGCCTCTGTGGTATGTGCTTGTTATCTAAGAAAGGCAATTGTGTTCTCCCTTCTGGCTAGGGGTTGCAGGCCCCAGAATGGGATTCCAATCACCAGATCTCATCACTATTTCCAGGAAGGCTGAAAGTCAAATTTTGACACTGTAAAAAAAACCTTTCAACTTAGGTTATTGGAAACAAAATCAAATAGAACATTTATTTCCACTAAGTCAGAAACAAAAAGAAACACCCTTCCCTCAATTTTTTGATGCAAAATAATAGTGGATCTAAAATCCAGCATGTCTCGTTTGCAACATCTTGTTCCAATGCTGTGAACTTTCCCTGGGGAAGCACTTTCTAAGAAATTTGGACTTATATTTGCTCTCAACTAAAGACAGCTTCACTATTCACTTGAACAGCCATCAAATATTTGTCAAATAAGTTCATGTGTTCAGCACTGAACAAAAATTAGAGATAAGTGATAAAGAGCCATACCCTCAAGATCTTGATCAAATACGGTAGACCCACATGCCCTGAAAGTATCCATGATGAACAGATGCCAGCTGTATCTCTTCATCCTGCCATGGATGAGCAGGAATATGAATGAGACTTACCAGATCAGAGGAACTTGGAATAAAGCCACTCCATCTGCAAGGTTAAGGACTGAACATGGGTCCTAGTACAGAAAATAGTGGGTTTGGATTCAGGCAAACAGGTAGACCAGATACAGGCAGTTGAGTAGTCCTGCCCATCAAGGAGTACGTGACAAAGTTGCACTTCAGCTCCAGGGATAGTCATGGAGTCCTCTACTTATCCATCCATGGTGCAAGCACAGTTATCACATGATAAGTTTATGTAAGGCCATGTTAGGGTCCAGCACTATATGGGATCCAATTGGGGGAGCTCTACCTTTTCCTTGGGTCTGGCATGTCTGGTAGGTTCATGGGTCTTGTTTCCCTGATAAGATTTTAATATACCTATGTATGCCTATAGTCTCAGTTCAACCTAATTAACATATAGAATGGCTTCCTCTCCATTCCCAGGAGTGAGTCATAGATCAGTTTATGTTGGATCTGACAAACAGTGCAATTTCTGGTTTACCCAGAGTGATAGTCATCCTTTTCCTTCAAAATGGAGTCAAAAGCTACTTAGATGTTGTCTCCCAAAGCAAGCAACAGCCTAAGCAAACACTATTTGATACAACACAGTAAAACTTAGAGTAGGGCAAAACCTGATCTCTTGGTTCTACCTTGTTCTGTGTGACACCATCCACTGGATTCCCTGCCATCCTCAGCTTATGTCTGTTTTTTTCTACATGGCTGACTTGCATTCAGAAGCATGCCATAATCGCCAAAAATGTAATGTTATATATACTTTGATATCATCTTGGTTTCCACAAACTGTGAGATAGTATACTCTCATTATACATACATTATATATATATATATATATATATATATATATATATATATAGTACTTGACATTAGAGAGTCAAGTAATTTTTAACAGTAACATAATTATGAAAGAAAACAGACTAAAACTAATTTTCATATCATGAAAGTCTAACCATATTTGGAAAAATACAAAATTCCTCTTTTGGTTATATACTGAGCACCATTAACAGCATTTTATTGTTCTTTCATTATTTCACTGTCTCTTATATAAGATTTCAAAAGACAGGATGAACTTTAATACAGGACTTAAGAAGAACGAAGTTTATCATGTGAATTGAGTTTCTGTGTTACAGCTGCTGGTTGAGGAATGTCAACTTCTCTATTGTCCTGGTGCTAAGTCTCCTGTTAAACTGATGATGTTTTAAACAAAGCATGTAATTTGGGAATGACTTTGGAAATTCTAAGAAACTATTTAGCAAGTGCCAATTCACATTAGTTCCTTTTGAGGTGCTTCCACTTAACAGTTCATTTACAAACCAGTCCTTTAATCCTAGGAATCCAGTAGATACACTTTGACCTCTCTTGGGCCCAGCACTATGTCTGGAGAACAGCAGAAAATTGGCTCTCTGCTATCACAGAGCTAATGTTCTGGTGAGAAGGTTGTACAGTTTACTGACAATAAGTTCTCAGACTGTACCCCAAAGTCCAAAGGCAGTTAAAAAGTGACATATCTGTCACATATGGCTCGGAAACTTGACGATCCAATACTTGTCTCTTGGGTAAGTTCACTTTCAACTGGTTCCTGAGTGATGAGAAATTAGTAACCATGTAAGGTTGTAGAGGAACATCATTCCCAGGCTAGGGCAGAATTTTTAGAGTGAGAAAGAAGCAGAGCCATCTTGTTATGCAGGGAGACAGTGAGTGTGCTCAATGTTGGGTCATTGGCAGTGCCAGGCTTTATGGGGCATTTGAGGGCACACTGAGGGATCTGGAAGAGTTTGAAGATAGACATTGACTGATCTGCTTCTTACCTTTTAAATAGTGCTAAGATTATTGTATAGAGAATGGCAGTTAGACATTAAGAATAAAGTAAGATGTGACCTATCACAGATGAGGCCAGTGGCTTGAGTGTGCCCGCCTATAGCTTTAAGCATGAGAGAAGCCAATGGATTCTAAATAGACTACATTTATTTGTTTTGACACAGGCTCCATAAAGCATCTCATGGAGCCCAGGTTGACCTGGTACTCACTAGGTAACCAAAGGTCCTGATCCTCTTGTCTCCATCTCCTGAGTTCTAGGATTATAAGCATGTGCCATTTTGTCCGATTTTTGTGGAACTGAAGATCAAGTACACAGTCTCGTATATTCTAGGTAACCACTCTGTCAAGTAAACTACATCCCCAGACCATAGCTGTTTTGATAAGAGAACTAATACTGCTTAGGCAACTGTAACACCAGTCACCATGTAGGAACGACAGGCTGGAAGAAGGACAGCTTTATTAGTAGTCTCTAATGGGCTGGGGACTGAACAGTCAACGTTATGTTCAATGATCTCTAATCTTTTTGTTTTCCTTTGTGACTTAGACATCAAAGATCTGCTTGCTTTTCCATGTAGAGAAATGAAGACAGTGCCATTGTTTCTGTGGTAGCCTGATTACTCACAAGCGTAATTACTCACTAAGCCCTGGTAAAGTATGGACATGTCACGCATTGGGGACACAGCAGTACCTAACTTCAGGACAGTAGGGTAAAAGATCAGAATGAATGTGTACTCTGTTTACCACAGGGCTTTCTGAGTTTGGTTCTGGTGGTATTTCAGAACTGAAGATTTTAAGGAATTTTGAGTGGGAGAGGGGAAGAGAGAAAGCATATGATAATGTTCATTACCATCCCAGTCATCTATCCATTCAATGTCAGATGTACCTTGCACCCATTTTTGACAGCACAAAGGATCTCCCCGTATCATCTGATGACTAAGAATTCCAACCTCTGATGCCTGAAGACAGTGACTCTCAGAATCTCCAAGTCTGTTGTTATCATGTGCATGGTTCTAAAGTAGTTGCCTGCTACTAAGATAGCCAGCTTCCACCTTTGCCACAAAACCACCTGGTACTGAAGTAGCCTCCTACTGATCCTTCAGTGTGGCTGAGGGGAGCTAAGTGTGGGATTAGATGTTTTAAGCAGTCTGGGAAAGCCAGAGAAGGTAGTTTGATTGTTTTCATTTAAAATGTATCAATTTGGATTATTTTTTCAGTGTCCTAAAATTCTGAGTCATTCAAATATCATATGATCTAGAGGTTAGCTTTGTTAAATTCATAAATTCATATATTCTGCACACATGAACTGTACAAGATGGCTTGTGTTGCTCTCCACTGCCACCTTGACCTTAAAGTGTGGTGCTTATCTCTGCTCTAGGAATCAAATAAAGATTGAATTCTAAAGCAGGCAGTCAGACAGTCAAAGCCTCAGCCAGCACTCCATTCTGTGTTACCAATAAGCAGTAATGACTGACCATAGGTAATAAGACTAAGGTTGACTTGTTATCATACAATATTAATTATATAAAGTAATAGACTATATTGTGATATTATTATACAGGTCTGTCATTTGCTGTGGTCCTATTTTTCCAGTCGTACCCTTTGTTCCTGATCCTTCTAGTCTATTTTCTCTTACCTAGCTCTTATACCTACTACAAATTTTAAGTCTACAGAGAAAATGCATAGTTATCTTTTTGAGTCTGGCTGATTTTTCTTAATATAATGAACTCTTGTTTCATCTATTATTTAGCATTAAGATGAATGTTATTAAGTAAAAACTACCTGCTGGACATTGTCAGAGTTTCTCTATATGTTTATGTAATTCTTATGATAAAAAATATGAATGCATTTTGATTTTTTTTTTAGCATTTCATATTCAGAGACCTGAACCTAAATATCTCACCAGGCTGATAAGAAGCATGGTTGGGATTCATATTGCATTGTGACTTCAGAAGCCACTTTCGTAGTCCTTTGGTAAGCTTCCTCTCCAGCTGCTGACAACTGGTCATTTCACTATTTTAACCATTAAGTCTACTGCTTAATATTACTTGTGATCTGGGATGATATTTTAGCTGGAAACTATTTTCTCATCAAGACCCATTTCTTCACCCTGAAATATTAAGCTGTGAGTTTTTCTGAGGCCAAACATGGGGCTGCTGTAGACACCTGAGCTAATACCCAGTGAACCTCTAGGGAAGGGGTAAAACACTTGAAATACGTCTCCTCAGGAACTTTTCAGGTTCCTTTGAACTTTAATCAATAGCACTAGCCTTGATCTGCTTCCTCGGTTGCCATTTAGTCACACGAACAGAGCACCCTTACTTTAATTGAAATCAGCAGACCTGCGATGTTGCCATATTGCTGAAGGAAATCCTGGCCCTTCACCAGGGGGGATTCCTCTAGTTCTCTATTTGGGAAAACACCTTTGCTACAGATTAATCACAAGGCTGTTTTTACAAATTAAAACATATAAAATGCAACTTATTTCCCTCTGCTTCCTGTGTTTGTGTTTTATGTTTGTATATGTGTGATGTGTATGTGTCTATATGTGTGTTTCATGTATGTGTGTGTGCTTTGTGTGGGGAAGGACATGTGTGAGCTTTGTGTATGAGCATGTGCTTTGTGTGTGTATATATTTTATGTGTTTGTGTGTGTTTTATAATGTATGTATGGGGACAGATGAGCTTATGGACAGAGGCCATAAGAGGAACTCTGTTATGCTCTGTCAATCTCCACCTTACTGCCTTGAGACAGGATTTCTCACTTAACATGGTGCTATACTGGCAGCCAGCAAACTCCAATGACCCTCTTGTCTCAACTCTACTTCTCAACAGTCTTGGGCTTACCAGTATGTATGTGACTATATCTAGAGTTTTACATCAATTCTGGGCATGGATTCAAACTCAGGACATCAAGTTTGCACAGCAATCACTCTTACCCAACTGAGCCATGTATCTAACCCTTCTCTGTCTTTGTGCATGTGTGTGTGTGTGTGTGTG